>NC_134489.1:63780222-63987722 GCF_040206685.1 Ascaphus truei | reverse complement strand
TCAGTGTCAGTCACCCCCCCACCCCCAGTCAGTGTCAGTCACCCCCCCACCCCCAGTCAGTGTCAGTCACCCCCCACCCCCAGTCAGTGTCAGTCACCCCCCACCCCCAGTCAGTGTCAGTCACCCCCCACCCCCAGTCAGTGTCAGTCACCCCCCACCCCCAGTCAGTGTCAGTCACTCACCCACCAGTCACCCCTGCCCCACCCAGCAAACCACTCAACCAGCCAGTCACTCACCCAGCCTCTCTCTCTGTGTATCACCCACCCTCTGTGTGTGTCACCCACCGTTTCTCTCCTCTGTCTCCCCCACACTCTCTCTCCCCCCCACACACTCTCTCTCCCCCCCACACACTCTCTCTCCCCCCCACACTCTCTCTCTCCCCCCCACACTCTCTCTCTCCCCCCACACGCTCTCTCTCCCCCCCACATGCTCTCTCTCCCCCCCACACTCTCTCTCTCCCACACTCTCTCTCTCCCACACTCTCTCTCTCTCCCCACACTCTCTCTCTCTCTCCCCCACACTCTCTCTCTCTCTCCCCCACACTCTCTCTCCCTCTCTCCCCCACACTCTCTCTCCCTCTCTCCCCCACACTCTCTCCCTCTCTCCCCCACACTCTCTCTCCCTCTCTCCCCCACACACTCTCTCTCTCTCTCCCCCACACACTCTCTCTCTCTCCCCCACACTCTCTCTCTCCCCCACACTCTCTCTCTCCCCCCCACTCTCTCTCTCCCCCCCACACTCTCTCTCCCCCCCCCACACTCTCTCTCTCTCCCCCACACTCTCTCTCCCTCTCTCCCCCACACTCTCTCTCTCTCTCCCCCACACTCTCTCTCCCCCACACTCTCTCTCCCTCTCTCCCCCACACTCTCTCTCCCTCTCTCCCCCACACTCTCTCTCCCTCTCTCCCCCACACTCTCTCTCCCTCTCCCCAACACTCTCTCTCCCTCTCCCCAACACTCCCTCTCCCCCACACGCTCTCTCCCTCTTCCCCACACTCTCTCTCTCTCTCTCTCTCTCTCCCCCACACTCTCTCTCTCTCTCTCCCCCACACTCTCTCTCTCTGTCACTCCCACACTCTCTCTCTCTGTCACTCACACTCTGGATCTCTTATTTACCCTATATATCTTAACTGCCCTATACTACACCGAAATCTTAACTACCCTATACTGCTTTCTTCCAGATCTGGCTCAAGCTTCACACGGAAGACATCGGAACCCCCCCCCTAACCCAGAAGACAGGTAATGAACACCTCCCCAATGTATAACATTGCAGGAATGAGCGTACCTGGACATTGAAGGACTGCGGATCAGGTAAGATCCCAGGTGGGATTGCTGCTTTAGATATTGTGAAGCGGGGACATCCAGACACTGGTTAAGGGGTTCAGGAAACTAGTCATTCACACCTGGCTTTTATTTCTAGATCCGACATTTACACACACACATGTAACAAGGACTAATTGTAGTATAATGTAATACAATAAATACATTTATGTCAAAAACGAATGTTGTTCTGACTAGGAATTTATTAAATGTATTTTATTTATATATTTTATTTTAAAGCGGGGTTGGGGGCGGGACTAGGGGCGGGGGTTGGGGGCGGGGTTGGGGGCGGGACTAGGTGGCGAGTAGATTTTTTGGTTGGGCGAGTAGATTTTTGGGTGATTTGTCGAACACTGTGTATATATATATATATATATATATATATATATTACAGTGTTCGACAAACCTATACATTTGCTCGCCCCGGGCGAGTGGATTTAACCCCCGGGCGAGTAAATATTGGCCCAAGCAGCACACGTTTGGTACTAGGTGGCGAGTAGATTTTTTTGTGTGGCGAGTAGATTTTTGGGTGATTTGTCAACCACTATATATATATATATATATATATATATATATATATATATATACAAATGTAAATACAACTGTATGCTCATCTGCATGTCTTAGGCAGGTCTGCAACCCCGCCTTTCCCCATTATCACCCAGCACACAGCACTTCCACTACAGCAAGGGATTCTGGGAAATGACATGCAAATGAGCACATTATATATATATAGTTATACGTTACCGTTCCAAGGATTGGTAAACAAGAGACAGCACTCAATGTTGAAAATCAAAGTGTATTAGTGATAGCAAAAATACATTCAGAAACCCAACGTTTCGGTCCTACAGAATGGGACCTTCGTCAGGGGGATACAAAGGGAGAATGACACAGTTCACCACATATATATACATCAAACACTGAAAGTCAATTAACCAATCACTATCACCCAATTAAATTAACACAAGAAACCTGCAGCTCTGATGTCATGTGTTGATTAAGCTTACATAAGATACCTCCATACTGCTAATCACCCAGCTGTGTATTGCATCCATTGTCATGGTTACCAATGGGTCTGAGCTCTGATTGATATGTCAGGGGCAACTATATGACTATATATATATATATATATATATATATATATAACCCACATTTACATATAATAGAGACAATTAGATACACCTCAATATACTAATAGTATGTACTGTATACAGTAGTATGTGTTGGCGTGAGCACGTAACAAAGGAATGTGTAAGCATATGTTTATGTGGACTTTAATGCATTTCTTTTATTCATTCTTATCTGACTCATAAACACTTGGACTTTACCTGCATTTTAGACCAGCGGTGCACAAACTGGGGGGGCCCTGGATTTGTCTGGGGGGGGATGTGGGTGGTTGCAGAGGACCCGCGCTCTTCCACGAGGCATTTAAATTAAATGCCGGGCGATCATGTGAGGCCCTGCAACTCTAAAACTTACCTGGACTCTGCCGGCATCACTCGTGTCCATGGCAACGCAGCATCAAATGACACCGTGGGGTCAAATGGTCAAATGACGCTGTGAGTCACGTCACGTCACGTGATGTGACCCCGCGCCAGGTAAGGAGGGGGGGGGCTCAGAACAGAGAGGAGCAGACGGGGGGGGGGGGGGCGCAGCAAAAAAAAGTTTGCACTCCCCTGTTTTTGACATTTTGGATTTCTGTTTTCCATTTTAATTTTTGTCTTCATTTTTATTTGCTTTATTTTCTGTGTGCAACATATTTCTTCATTGTCCTTTTTGTTCTTAGTTTTATAGTCACAATATCTGTTATTCTTACAGCGGTATGCCATTCATTGTCATCTCTCCTTATTGAATTCAAACTCATTTGCGAGTTCTCCAATTCCATTTTCTACAGTATGTTTACTATTGCCTACCTGGAATTTATAACCTGGTAACACTTAAACCTCTAGTGTGTATCATACCGAATGTTGTGTCCTCACCTGTTTCCATAGCGCCCCATCCGAGCGCCCGGTGAACAGTATACTCACTATACCAGATTTGTTCTCGATTTCCTCTAAGCAGTGGGCTGCACATGAGAGGAGATGGCAAATAAGTAACTTGGAAATGGAACCTTCAGTATTCGACACAAGGAATTACATCTCCCAGATACAAAGCAGTGAAATATCAGCTACAGATATGTATGATGAATATCCAGAAGTTCTATTTTTTACATTGGAGAAGGTATTAAGAACGGAAATAAAACCCTGTTGTGACATGGTCTCATTGGACAATTATGTAACACACAATTGAATAGAAAAGGTCTGAGAGTCATCAAAAACCCTACTTTTGAGATTCAGGAGGTAGACTTTCAGACTAAGTGGGAGAATATTTTAAGCTAATTGCTCCATGAGCCTTATGAGATGAATTATTAAATATAGAGAAGAGAAGGCATGGACAATGGAAAAGGAAATTGAAGGAATACAAATTTAAATAGATCAAGTGGAAGTTAAAAGTAGCATTAGAGATCTAGATTGTAATATACAAACGAAGCTGGATAGACTAGAAGAACAAATCATTTTAAACAAACAAACAAAAAAATGCTATGGGATAAATCAGACTATGAAAATAAAAGACGGAGAGATTGGTCTAGATTAAAAACCATATATACTCTGTCTAGAAGACCACCAATAGCTCGCCCTACGCAACACTAAAGAATCTATACCAATACTGAGGATGACATCAATAAAGGGGAAGGATTCTATAAAAGGAACAAAGATGAATCTCATTTTAATCGTAATAATAATAATAATAATAAAATCAATTAAAATACTAGGTCTGAATATACAAACTACAAAAGGAGATAGCTGATTTTAACCAGTAATTCAGAACAATAACATAATGCTTAAGGAAACAGATCAAAGAAGCGAGCAAAGAAAAATAGTGTAAATAAACCAGTCAAGACACCTTTTTTAGAGAAGACACACAATTGGCAAGAAAGGTGACAAATCAGACTTTACCCCAGTGGAACAGAAAAAACCCCTGGAACCCCAATCGGAGGGAAAAAGGGAAGAATAGAACATGCAGAACACTAAAGCGCTTATTGCCATTGTGTTATAATATATCACATGTATTGTAAAACGCTATGTACCTGGATGGTGCTATATAAATAAAGATATTATTTATTTATAAATTGTTTTATCAGGAAGTAATACATTGAGAGTTACCTCTCGTTTTCAAGTATGTCCTGGGCATAGAGTTAAGATGACAAATAAAACATTGTTACAAATATATAGTTACATTAAGTGAACAGGGTATACATTATATACAAGACATTGCATGCACAGTTAGAGTTAATATATATTATAGATGTATGTAGCAGTTACAGACCAGATTAAAATGTGAGACATCCTTAGTTTTGAAAGAACTTAGGGTGGTGGTGGCTGTGAGAGTCTCCGGTAGATTGTTCCAATTTTGGGGCGCACGGTAAGAGGAGGAGCGGCCGGATACTTTGCTGAACCTTGAGACCATGAACAGTCTTTTGGAGTCAGATCTCAGATGATAAGTGCTGCATGTGGTAGGGGTAAGGAGCTTGTTCAGATAGGCGGGTAGCTTGCCCAGAATGTATTTGAAGGCAAGACAGGAGATAAACTTTGCGCCTAGACTCGAGTGATGACCAATCTAGTTCTTTGAGCATTTTGCAGTGATGTGTGTTGTAGTTGCATTGGAGAACAAAACGGCATATTGAATTGTAGAGGGTATCAAGTTTGCTAAGGTGGGTTTGAGGTGCCGTGCCATATACTATGTCCCCATAGTCGATAATTGGCATTAGCATCTGCTGTGCGATACGCTTTCTGACCAGGAGACTTAGGGAGGATTTGTTCCTGTAAAGTACACCTAGCTTGCCATAGTTTTTGGATGTCCGGGTATCTATGTGCATCCCAAATGTTAAGTGGGAGTCAAACCATATTCCCAAGTATTTAAAACTGGTAACAGGAGTTAGGGTGGTATTGGTTCTGATCTGGAGCTCAGTCATTGGAAGATTTAAAAATTTAGCCTGGGTCCGAAATACCATTGTTACAATCTTGTCAGTGTTTAAAAACAGTTTGTTTTGGGAAATCCAATTTTCAAGTCGCAAAAAGTCAGATTGAAGTATGTGTTCAAGGTCGGAGAGGCTAGGGCTGTGTGCATATAAGAATGTGTTATCTGCATACATGTGTACTGAAGCTCCCTTACAAGCTGTAGGAAGATCATTGATGAACACTGAGAAGAGTAGGGGCCCCAGAACAGAGTCTTGCGGGACACCACAGATGCTATCCAAGGGGTTGGAGTTAGAGCCTGAGATAGACACATGTTGGGATTTACCTGATAGGTAGAAATGAAACCAGTTTAAAGCATGTTCCCTATTCCAGAGCACTGGAGTTTGTTAAGCAAGATAACATGATCAACAGAATGAAAAGCCTTTGAAAAATCTAGGAATATTGCACCAGTGAGTTGTCCCAGTTCCATTCACCACTGGATTTCTTTGCAAACTTTTAGCAGGGTAGTTACCATGGAGTGTTTGGGGTGAAAGCCAGATTGGAATTGGCTAGAGAAATTTGTCTTGGTATAGTAATCGCTTAATTGGGAGTGAACAAATTTTTTCCATGACTTTGGATAGTATTTGAGAGATTGGAATGTAGTTTGTAGTGAGTTTGTAGTGAGGCGCTGATTCCCCTCGCCCAATTGGAAAACGGCAGCTCACGCATGCGCCTGTGACTAGGACACAGGCAAGTCCTGAACAGCAACACCGACTCCCTAACTGTACCGAAGTGGAAAAAAGGTAGTGCTTCACTTAAAGTACATTTTCGCTTTACATGCATGCTCTGGACCCATTGCGTACATTAATGCGGGTTATGCCTGTATTGATTGCATCAAGCTCCCATCCTTCCTCTTTGAAAAGAGGTCTACCATAGTTGCAGTTTCTTAGAGTGGTTAGAATTGTCAGTGACTGTGATGAAAGGAAAATGAAACGTAATACAGTAATATGGTTCAGAAAGTTTTAAAGAGGGGATACTCCAAAACAAAAATTGAGACGAGCATGCCCAAAGCTCTCACACAAGATAGATTGACACTTCTTAAGTTTAAAATCTCTGGAAAAAACTTAGACAGACTTCCCGTCTCAATCAAGTTCTCTAGCGTTACAAATGACTTTAGAAAAGCAATTAACAAACATTGGCCTATCATTGGAACCGACATAAGTCTAAGTAGCCATGTTACAAAAAGGCAATTGTTGCACCGCGACGCAATGCAAATTCGAGACCAAATCCAAATGAAAAAATATATCCAACAAGGTCTACCAACCACATCAAAGAAGGAATGTTATGGCTGCCATGGCTGCATTACTTGCCGCTCAGCACTGATAAAGGGGGACAGCTTCAGTATCCCCCCATTCAGGCAAAAGATACTATATAAAACATTACTTGACTTGTACTTCCCAATCTATTATTTATCTGCTCAAATGGCAGTGTGTACTACATCGGCACAACAGACCGTACGTGACGCCAAAGGATCAGAGCGCAAACCATAAGAAAAGCTTTTGAATGCAAAGAGGGTCCCGCCCAGGACGCAAAACATTTTTGAGAACCTGATCACTAACTCTGCACTTTACAGTACATGATTTCTAAACCTCTATCGTATATTGTATTCATTGAGTACTGGGACCTCACACCTTTTTAGTGAAATTAGATGGTCCCCATTGTCCCCTTGTGCCTGTACTGTATCGTTGTGCTTATATATATTGTATGATTTTACAGTTAGCTTCGGCTAAATAAACTCTGATATGTTAAACCTCTGTGTTCTGTCTGGCGATTCAAAGATTCTCGGTAGTTCGATCAACCCCGATCGTGACAATGGAGATAAACCAGGTAAAACGCCCACATAGATTTGGAGGTACCACAAAACTCCTCCTTCAAAGAGAAGCCACATGGATGTGTGAACTTGGCACATTGTCTCCAAGAGGTCTTAACAAGGACTTTTCATGTATGTGCTTTCTCTAAACACAGCATTGACACCGATACATGCTTTCCGGCTGGTACCCGGTGGCTTTCTCATTCTTGGTGAGTTATTCTAAGCGGTTTAGTGCAAAATAGCACCAAATCCCTGATGAAGGAAATCCCTGATGAAGTATCTTTTATGATACGAAACGCGTTGGATAGGAAATAGATTGTGTGCCTTTTTATCCATTTTTATTCTATGTTCATATTTTGCTATTTAGTAATAAATTGCCATTGATACTCCTTTTTGGTGCTATTTTGCACTTAACCACTTAGAAGACGAGGGGGAGCGCTGCAATACTCTATGCCCGCAGTCCTATTGTGAGTTTGTGAACCTTCCAATGTGAGACCACGTGACCGCCGAGAACCTCATACCGGGAGCAGGTGCTTTCCCTACCAATCGAGAGCGAATAACCGGGAGCGGGTGCATTCCCTATCCAGTACCACGTGGAATCAGATGTGGAGTGAACAAGCTGGTCTAAGTCACCTACTGCTGAGACGTGAGCTGCCTGCATTGAGGAGCTGAGAGCGGGTGCTTTCCCTATCAGCATTGCCTCTATCTACGACTACTACATTGTTGCCCTTTCAATGGCAACAGAACATTTACAGCATATAAGGAGCTTCTGGTAACTTTGTATCATTCTAATTGTATTGCTTAGTATTCTCAAGTGTATTTTCTCTACATGGCACTTATTTGTGCATTCTTTATCTCATTGATATTATAAATCTTTTATTATTGGAACATGTTCTTTGCGCTTGTAGTTTATCTTTAATCCAGGCATACATAATACCCGTACCTTCCTGGGGAGCAACTGGAGGGGCTCAATAGCTTCCATGATATTACGCTACCTTTCTACCAGTGCCAGGGAGGGTTTCCCGTTTATTACCACAACATGTGGAAAATACGTGTATATTTTTCCCATACACCATACCACAAAAATCTGTGTCAACTGAACTATAATGAGTGAGTGGAAAGAAAGAATCCCTTTAGTGTGGCACTAAGGAAAGTGCATCCTAATTAAAACTTCAATTTTATTGTAAACTGATTAAAATAGACTGTTTGGAGAAACCACATACATAGAACAAACAAACAAATAATAATTTAAAAGACGGAGAGGTGTGGTAGGGTATTTGATGGAGGTGTTATTATATATATATACCTCTTAAATCAAATCTTAATAAACCCTAAAGTATGGATGGTCTCTATACCAAAGGTAAGTATGAGTACTCACAGTGATAAGATATCTCTAAACCCCTGTGACCATTATAGTTGAATGGGGTAAAGGCAGTTGAATGTATTTGTCTGCTGGGTGAAAGGTAAGGCTGTATGCCGTAATGGCTGAAGTGAAGCAGCTACAAAACACCTTGAACAACAATATAAATTCGACCAGTCTATTGTAAGACCAGCACCACTCACTGCAGAGATAAGAGAGATCAACCCTGAGGTCTGAGTGCTTTTGCTGCCCACGGACGCAGTCTACGAAGCACTCAGACAGTGTAAAGCCCACACCTCATCGATGAGCCAGTTACGGTGAAACGTACGTAAGGTACGTCTGACATCACCATCACGTGACGTCGGCTCATCGGTGATGTGTGGGCCATTCACTGTCTGAGTGCTTCGTAGACAAATACATTCAACTGCCTTTACCCCATTCAACTATAATGGTCACAGGGGTTTAGAGATATCTTATCACTGTGAGTACTCATACTTACCTTTGGTATAGAGACCATCCATACTTTAGTGTTTATTAAGATTTGATTTAAGAGGTATATATATATAATAACACCTCCATCAAATACCCTACCACACCTCTCCGTCTTTTAAATTATTATTTGTTTGTTTGTTCTATGTATGTGGTTTCTCCAAGCAGTCTATTTTAACCAGTTTACAATAAAATTTAAGTTTTAATTAGGGTGCACTTTCCTTAGTGCCACACTAAAGGGATTCTTTCTTTCCACTCACTCATTATCAATCCATATCCTGTGAGCACCACCCTCCCAGTAACTGTTTGGATAATTTTCCCTCCCTTTGCTTGAGCAGAGTAATTTCTGCTACCTTCACCTGTATGCAGATCCCTTTATCTGTTATCAACTGAACTATACCCACATTCTGTTGTTTCATGCAACATAGGACAGTGGGCCCTAATATGTCCCTCCTCCCCACACTTTAAACATATAGGTGGACCGTTTCGGTCTTGAAATCCCCGCAGAATTTTGGGGTTTTTATCCTTATCCCAACCTTCTTCATTGTTCCAAACTTGGCTTTTTAAATTTGAGGTGGGCCGTGGGTTTTGTTTGTGCGAGGGACTGTGGAGTGTGACAACTCTCCGGTAGCCACAAATCATTCCACTGTGCCTACCATTGCATCGTAAGTGTCTCCTTGTCTCCTTGTCCCCCTCAATGTTATAGGTCTTGGGGCAGAGTGCAAATGAAGTGATCCAATAACAGTCCTATGATCCGGTTTAGGGAATAGGAGATCATAATATGCTTTTTGGGC
Organism: Ascaphus truei; assembly: GCF_040206685.1. Lineage (NCBI taxonomy): Eukaryota > Metazoa > Chordata > Amphibia > Anura > Ascaphidae > Ascaphus > Ascaphus truei. Next base: position 63,977,895 of record NC_134489.1, on the reverse strand, counting down.
TTCACCTAGTAGAAAGGCGTTATAATGCCAGCCCATTAGATGCGATACCTATGTTTGCGATCCCAGTGTTCACGGGTAGCTGTACGCGCAAAGGCCAGGCCTCAACATCATCTTGCGGTGTCATCTTGGTTGGCCCCGGACCAATCATAATTCTGCTGTACCCTTTGTGACCATAGTAGCCTGGGCCAGGTGTTGAACCACTTCCCTTGGCGCCTCTGTGATAATCCCAAACGGTGTTATCTCCTGCTGAATGGCATTACTTTGCAGGAGGGCCTGTATTACGTCCTCCATGCTGGTAGTAGCACCCCACACAGGATCCACTACTCGCAATTGGGAGTTCTGTCCATTTCAGAGGTTGTCCTAATCCCACTTCTTAAACCACTTGTGGCAGGAAGATCGTGGTCAGTGAGGAGGCAACACAATTCTTGCGCTATAATAATACTTTAAGGCAAAACAAATCATAAACCCAATAGACTACTCCGCGTTAGGGAGACTAACTAAAACTTATATAGTGCCTGACTAACCGACTGGTTAGCTCGGCTAATTTCTATTCCCAAAACAGGATTCAGAAGTAGGAGTTAGCTCCTTACCTTGAATCTCTATTACTTTCTGTTCAATGTGTGCGGTAACCTGTCTGCCTGTGTCTGCTCTCCTCTCCCCTCTCTCTCTCTGAGACAGTGAAAATGCTCTGCCTCTTCCCTTTTAACCAGGTCAGTCTGCTAAATAAGAGCACCTGCAGATTGCGTAGATAGAGGAGTTAACCCCCTCATAATGAAACGCATGCATACTGCAACTTTCTGATAACATACACATACTGTAGTGTGTGTGTGTGTGTGTGTGTGTGTGTGTGTGTGTGTGTGTGTGTGTGTGTGTGTGTGTGTGTGTGTGTGTGTGTCTGTGTGTGTGTGTGTGTGTGTGTCTGTGTGTGTCTGTGTGTGTGTGATAATAGGAAAACGCAGTCACTACTTACCTTCATGGGGTAGGGCAGCCGAACCAGGGATACCACCACAAAAAATTGCATCCATGCCAACACAAAGGTCCACTGCACTCTCCAGGTGTAAATGTAAAAATTATTTATTACATCCAACAGAATAACAAAAGTTACTATGTGCGATGTTTAGAACCACTCAGGGTCTTTGTCCAGCACCTACTGTAGTATCAACCCCACTATTTATAGTGAGTACAATCGTTTCATTGGCCAGAGAGTCACTAACTGTAAGTGGAATCAGGTGTATCAACTCTCACTGCTCTCTAATTCAATCTGCGATTAATGACTAACACCAGGAGCTGCAGCAGCAGCAGCCAACGGGAATATTTTTAAACCCCTGAGAATGTTCAAATACCACACAATAAGGGGACATATTGATCAGTGGAGAGCAGGCAAAATAGCCCAGAATAACTCATTTCCTTTTCATGTCACATTTTGCTAAATCAGCATTATACTGATCAAATAAAGTCAATATATACAAGGCTACATCATAAATCTAAACAATATATAACTCAAAGATGTTCTATCCTGACCGCATCCATTCATTGTTTATCATAGCTGGACTAAATATATCCGCAATTACAGGGTATAAATCCATTTTTCTGTTGTTACCTCATTCTCCTCGTACTCAATATCCACTTGTACATTATTGACAACATCAATTGACAAAAAATAGTGCTGTCACTGCACAATCTCCTCTGTATAATACTTCATCCCAGTCCTATACTTTCTATTACACTAGTATCTATCGGTAGCCCTGGTAAGAAATTGGGCTATAGTTCTTTCCTCCTTCTGGTATAAGCCCTGGTAAGGGCAGGCTGTCAGAAGTTATCATGGGTTTCCCCCACTTCAAGCACTGCTCTGAGTGGTGGAGGTAGGTCCCCTGACCCTGTGTCTAAGGCAAGAGACACAGGGGAGGGGGCCTGCTGAAATCATAAAGAGCAGTGCACATCCTATTTAGTGTGAGTCTGTTCAGAGAAGTCCAAGTCTTCAGTGTGAGTTTAGAGGGTGACACTGGCTGGTCCAGTGTGCCTGTTTTAGTGTACAGTTGGAGAAGGAGAAGCCAGCAGCCTCTGAGTAGAGCTGCTGGAATTATAGTAGTGAGGTGGACCAATGCCTCTCACCCTGTTTAGGGGGTGAGGGAAGAGCTAGCCCCACCCTGGGTGCCCTTGGCCTGGGGTGGTGGCAGGGGAAGATACCATCCTGAAGGAGAGCAGTCTGGGTGGAGTATACAACCTGTACCTGACTGGTGATCTTGCTGCTGTGAGAATAAAGAGCTGCTGCTGCTATTTAAAGAGACATTCGTGTGAGACTGGAATCTCTCATCCCTGTGTGGGAATACTCTCTATAAGGATTCCACCCCGCATTCCTGGGGCTTACTAGAGATGGAGGCGCTGCACCACTAGAAGAGAACGAAGGCATCCACCCCAGAAACCTGGTCCTGTCATCCCCCATACCATCGCGGGAGACTCAGGCCCTCCTGTTGCCAGCAGGTATGCACCACACTCAGACATGTAGCCAGACCCTAGTACAGAGTAGGGGGGGCTGATCTGCGATTGCCCCGGGGTCCATGGGCTACATATCCTTTTATATAGAGTTCAAAATATCTTCTTAAATTCCCTAAATGTAGGATCCACCAAATGATTTGCTCAATTTATTAATTTTTTTCATTTAATTTTTAATTTTTTTTAAAAAACATTCTCTCAAACCCATACTGCGTAGGGGTCCCTCCATGCTCTCATAATTCCATAAAGTCTCCTATGTTCCATGATATTATTGAAAGTATTACAGGGAGTCCTGTTGGTAAATACCTCTGTATCAGAACATATTCTTAAATCAGCACAAACACATATTCCACTGTAAGAGATTGTATTGTATGTTTCCCTTCCCCCTTTTTCTGATTTATTTATATAGCGCCATTAATGTACATAGCGCTTCAAAGTAGTAATACATGTGGTAATCAAATAAATAACAGATCATATAAATAACAGATCATGGGAATAAGTGCTTCAGACATAAAAGTAACATTAAGGAAAGTACGATGGGAGAGGTAGGATGAGATCCAGGATAGAGCTTTGTTCCGAATACCAAGAGTATGGAGAATATGAAGGAGAAGAGGGTGGTCCACGGTGTCAAATGCTGCAGAGAGGTCGAGTAATATGAGCAGAGTGTAATGACCTCTGTCTTTGGCAGCATGGAGGTCGTCAGTTATTTTAGAGAGGGCTGTTTCCGTGGAGTGAGCAGTGCGGAAGCCAGATTGTAGAGGGTCTAGGAGAGAATAGGTGTTGAGAAAATGGAGCAAGCGAGAGAATACAAGACGTTCAAGGAGTTTAGAGGCAAAAGGCAGGAGGGAGACAGGTCGATAGTTAGAAAGACAGGTAGGGTCAAGCTTGCTGTTTTTGAGTAATGGTATGACTGTTGCATGTTTGAAGGAGGATGGAAAGGTTCCAGAGCAGAGGGAGGAGTTAAAAATGTGTGTGAGCGGAGGGATTATAGTAGGAGCAAGAGGTTTTATGAGATGGGAGGGAATGGGGTCAAGAGGGTAAGTGGTAGAGGGAGAAGAGGCGATCAACAGCGACACATCCTCCTCTGAGACAGTGGAAACAGAGTCAAGGAAGGCAGGAGGAGAGTTAGGAAGAGGTGTAGGATGGGAGGAAGAAACAGAGGGGATGTTCTGACGTATGGATTCCACCTTTTCCTTAAAATAGTCAGCAAAGTCCTGAGCGGAGATGGAGGAAGGAGAGGCAGCTGAGGGTGGTTTGAGTAGAGTATCAAAGACAGAGAACAGTCGGCGTGGGTTAGACTTGTGCATGTTGATTAGTGAAGAAAAGTAGGCTTGTTTAGCTTGCGAGAGGGCAGAGTTGAAACAGGATAGCATAAATTTGTAGTGAAGGAAGTCTGCGAGAGTATGAGATTTCCTCCAGAGGCGTTCAGAGGAACGAGTGGAGGAACGCAGCATGCTCGTGTGGGAATTTAGCCAGGGTCTAAGGTTAGAAGGGCGAGGGTGGCAGAGAGAAAGCGGGGCATGTAGATCAAGAGAGGAGGACAAGGCAGAGTTGTAGTTCCTGACCAGGTTGTCAGGGTCTGTAGCAGAGCTGAGAGAGGAGAGGGAGGAGCGTAAAGTGGACTCAGAGTCAGGTAAGTGAATAGAGCGCAGGTTTCTGCAGAACCGGGGGGTAGATGGAGGTGGAGAAGGGGAGAAGCGAGATAGAGAGAATGAGATGAGGTGATGGTCAGAGAGAGGAAAAGGGGAAATTGAGAAATCAGAGAGAGAGAAGTTTTTAGTGAAAACCAGGTCTAAGTAGTGGCCATCCTTGTGGGTGCTGGCTGCAGTCCACTGTTGAAGGCCAAAAGAAGAGGTTAGAGAAAGAAAGCGGGAAGCCCAAGGGAGAGAGGGGTCATCAATGTGGCAATTGAAGTCCCCAAGGAGAAGAACAGGGGAGTCTGAGGAGAGGAAGAAAGAGAGCCAGGATTCAAAGGGAGAAAGGCAGAAGGGGGATGAGTAGAGGTAGGTGGGCGATAGATGACTGGTCACTGTAACAGGGGACTTATCCCTGTTCAGTAATGTTCCTTTAATCTAGCAGTGTGGTAGTTAATTACTAAACACCACCTGCCTGATTAGATTGTTTACAAAAAGCCTGCCTTTGAGACAGGAAGTGACTCTCCTTAGCTCTGACTGAGAGCTGACCTTTGGAGCTGACCGGTCTTGAGCTCTGCACAGCAGAGCTGATTTCAAGACACAGGGAAAACTACTACACCTGAAGCTGAACCAGGAAGTGAGAAGATTTTCCCTCCAAGAAACAGATAAGACTTTTATTCTTAAGATATCTTATATCTGCTTATTTTCATGCTATATGTTTTGGGGCTGCGAGACATGCTTAACTAATGGAGATGTGAACTAATTGCATAGGATTTCACTAGAAATACTCCCAAGTGAATGGAAGCTTTGTTCCCCCCCCTGTGTTTGGATAATTTCCTGATGAAAAGGAAAAGGCACAATAAAGCCTATTATAATTTCACATTATAACGACTCCAATTGTGTACCTCTGTGAACGTCCATCTACAGTCACAATAAGGACTGTCTATACCAACTAGATGAGAGCCCCATGCAGGTGCAGACAATATGAGATTAAGAATCCATAACATATGAAATTAACAAAAGCAAAAGAACATTTTAATACATAATATATTAAAAATAATCAATTATACAAAGTATACTTATTCATACTAAAAAAATCTGAATAATAGTAGTAAGAGAAACCACAGGGAATGAACAAAAACAATAATCAAATAAGCAGATACAGAGTGCATAGTATGTCAAAACTGCACCCAAGTCTATGCCTATATTTATATCCAGTGGAACAAGTGTTTTAACAACATGTATCCACTTTGTCTCTAATCTGGAAATTTATAGTATCCCCTCCTCTCCAGTTGTGGGGTAGTTTGTCAATTCCCACACAAAGAAGACTGCGGTTACCGGTTCCTTTATTGCTGTTAATGACAAGGGTTCCATGTAAAAATGGATTTCAGGCAAAAGGTGACACGGTGTGCTCATTTGCATGTCATTTCCCAGAATCCCTTGCTGCAGTGGAAGTCAGGGGAGTAAGGGCAGGATTTGACAGGAAGAAAGATGTCCGTGGTAGCTTCGGACAAGATGACATCAGTTCCTGTCAGCAGTCATCCAGGATGTTTCAGACAAATCCCTTATAGTATCCCCCCCTTCAGGGTCGAACTCCGGGGTGAACAGGTCCTGGTTTTTCTGGCTGACGACGGTGGAACGACTTGATCAGGGCTGGAGCATGAAGATCCTGAGAGTTCACCCAACTCCTCTCCTCAGGACCGTACCCCTTCCAATCAACCAGATACTGAATCGATCCTCTGGAGTTCCGAGAGTCAAGTATCTGCCGCACTTCGTATTCAATTTGACCTTTAACATTTACAGGAGGGGAAGGATCCTCAGAAAAGCGATTCCTCACCACAGGTTTCAGGTGGGACACATGGAAAGAGGTGGGAATTTTTAATGAGGGGAGCTCCAGTTAAAAAGTGACTTCATTGATTTTCCGGGTAATTTTCCGACCAATGAACCGTGGTCCGAGTTTAGCAGAAGGCTGCCATACCTTATCTCAGACGGGGTATGGGTGGGATGGCCTCCGGTGCTTATCCGCTGATCTTTTATCTCTCGGTAGGTAGAGAGCTCTCACACTTATGACTATAGCTAGGGTGACCACCCGTCCCCCTTTTGATGGGGAAAGTACCGGTTTTTCGAGAGCTGTCCTGGTTTCCTGTGTGTCCCGGAAATGTCCCGGGTTTTCCTCAATGTGTCCCCGTTTTGTTTTTTTTGTCGGCGGCGGTACGCGAGTAAGCTGCGGCGCGGAGGAGGAGACTGCAGCAGCCCGGCTGGTATTTTTTTTAATGCCAGGGGTTGGGCTTGTGTTACGTGGAAAATGGGTCTTGCTGATTGAATGCGGCCCGGCATTGTACAAAGTCCCGCCCCCCCGGCAGTTTCCTACCTTGTTGGCCAATACCCTGCGTCCCGGCATTAAGTCCCGCCCCCGGCATCATCCTTCACCAAGGCCCGGCATGTGGGAATAGATGGAAGGGTGCCGTGTGGGGGGGGGGGTGGCCAGGGTGCCTAGGGGCGGGGGCCAGGGTGCCTGGGGGCGGGGGCCAGAGTGCCTGGGGGCGGGGGGCAGGACCAGGGTGCCTTGGGGCGGGCTGCGGGGGGCAGGACCAGCGTGCCTGGGGGCGGGGTGCAGGACCAGGGTGCCTGGGGGTGGGGGCAGGACCAGGGTGCCTGGGGGCGGGGGGCAGGACCAGGGTGCCTGGGGGTGGGGTTTCCGCTTCCTGCGGCAGAGCACACGTGGTGTGTGTCTCTGCCCGCTCCTGGCTCCTCTGCGCCGTGTCTCCCCCCCTCTGCCCTCCCGGGGTGATATGAGGTGGGTTTTTGATCCGTTGCCTCCTGTCCTGGCGCTCTCTTCCCCTACGGTCCCCTTGGTGCGGGAGATGGGCGCGGGGTCGGGCAGTAGTGGCTGCGCGGTGTCCCCCCATTCTGCCCCGGGAACCCGTGGCTGCCCGCCGGGGGAGGGGGGGCAACAGTTTGTACCTTTGCGTCCCGGCGCTCCTATCCACCCCCCCCCCCCCTTGGTGTGGGAGATGGGCGCGGGGGTGGGTGCAGGGGGAGTCGGGGAGCCGCCTGCTCGTGGCTGCCTCTGTGTGTGTATGTGTGTTTACCAGTGTGTGTGTACCAGTGTGTATGTGTGTGTGTGTACCTGTGTGTGTGTGTGTGTGTGTACCAGTGTGTGTGTACCAGTGTGTGTGTACCAGTGTGTGTGTGTGTGTGTGTGTGTGTGTGTGTGTGTGTGTGTACCAGTGTGTGTGTGTGTGTGTGTGTGTGTGTGTGTGTGTGTGTGTGTGTGTGTGTGTGTGTGTGTGTGTGTGTGTGTACCAGTGTGCGTGTGTGTACCAGTGTGCGTGTGTGTACCAGTGTGTGTGTGTGTGTATGTACCAGTGTGTGTGTGTGTGTGTGTGTGTGTACCAGTGTGTGTGTGTGTGTGTGTGTGTGTGTGTGTGTGTGTGTGTGTGTACCAGTGTGTGTGTGTGTGTGTGTGTGTGTGTGTGTGTGTGTGTGTGTGTGTGTGTGTGTGTGTGTACCAGTGTGTGTGTGTGTGTGTACGTGTGTGTGTGTGTGTGTGTGTGTGTGTGTGTGTGTGTGTGTGTGTGTGTGTGTGTGTGTGTGTGTGTGTGTGTACCAGTGTGTGTGTGTGTGTGTGTGTGTGTGTGTGTGTGTACCAGTGTGTGTGTGTGTGTGTGTGTGTACCCGTGTGTGTGTGTGTGTGTGTACCCGTGTGTGTGTGTGTGTGTGTGTACCAGTGTGTGTGTGTGTGTGTACGTACGTACCAGTGTGTGTGTGTGTGTGTGTGTGTGTGTGTGTGTGTGTGTGTGTGTGTGTGTGTGTGTACCAGTGTGTGTGTGTGTGTGTGTGTGTGTGTGTGTGTGTACCAGTGTGTGTGCATACCTGTGTGTGTGTGTGTGTACGTACCAGTGTGTGTGTGTGTGTGTACCAGTGTGTGTGTGTACCTGTGTGTGTGTACCAGTGTGTGTGTGTGTGTGTGTGTGTGTGTGTGTGAGTGCGTGTGTGTGTGTGTGTGTGTGTGTACCAGTGTGTGTGTACCAGTCTGTGTGTGTACCAGTGTGTGTGTGTGTGTGTGTGTGTGTGTGTGTGTGTGTGTGTGTGTGTGTGTGTGTGTGTGTGTGTGTGTGTGTGTACCAGTGTGTGTGTGTGTGTGTGTGTGTGTGTGTGTGTGTGTGTGTGTGTGTGTGTACCAGTGTGTGTGTGTGTGTGTGTGTGTGTGTGTGTGTGTGTGTGTGTGTGTGTGTGTGTGTACCAGTGTGTGTGTGTGTGTGTGTGTGTGTGTGTGTGTGTGTGTGTGTGTGTGTACCAGTGTGTGTGTGTGTACCAGTGTGTGTGTGTACCTGTGTGTGTACCAGTGTGTGTGTGTGTGTGTGTGTGTGCGTACCAGTGTGTGTGTGTACCAGTGTGTGTGTGTGTGTGTGTGTGTGTACCAGTGTGTGTGTTTGTGTGTGTGTACCAGTTTGTGTGTGTGTACCAGTGTGTGTGTGTGTACCAGTGTGTGTGTGTACCAGTGTGTGTGTGTACCAGTGTGTGTGTGTGTGTGTGTACCAGTGTGTGTACCAGTGTGTGTGTGTGTGTGTGTGTGTACCAGTGTGTGTGTGTGTGTGTGTGTGTGTGTGTGTGTGTGTGTGTGTGTGTGTACCAGTGTGTGTGTGTGTGTGTGTGTGCGTACCAGTGTGTGTGTGTGTGTGTGTGTGTGTGTGTGTGTGTGTGTGTGTGTGTGTGTGTGTGTGTGTGTGTGTGTGTGTGTGTGTACCAGTGTGTGTGTGCGTGTATGTACCAGTGTGTGTGTGTGTGTGTACCTGTGTGTGTGTACCAGTGTGTGTGTGTGTGTGTGTGTGTGTGTGTGTGTGTGTGTGTGTGTGTGTGTGTGTGTGTGTGTACCAGTGTGTGTGTGTGTGTGTGTGTGTGTGTACCAGTGTGTGTGTGTGTGTGTACCAGTGTGTGTGTGTGTGTGTGTGTGTGTGTGTGTGTGTGTGTACCAGTGTGTGTGTGTGTGTGTGTGTGTGTGTGTGTGTGTGTGTGTGTGTGTGTGTGTGTACCAGTGTGTGTGTGTACCAGTGTGTGTGTGTGTGTGTGTGTGTGTACGTACGTACCAGTGTGTGTGTGTGTGTGTGTGTGTGTGTGTGTGTGTGTGTGTACCAGTGTGTGTGTGTGTATGTGTGTGTGTGTACCAGTGTGTGTGTGTGTGTGTGTGTGTACCAGTGTGTGTGTGTGTGTGTGTGTACCCGTGTGTGTGTGTGTACCAGTGTGTGTGTGTGTGTGTGTGTGTGTACGTACGTACCAGTGTGTGTGTGTGTGTGTGTGTGTGTGTGTACCAGTGTGTGTGTGTGTGTGTGTACCAGTGTGTGTGTGTGTGTGTGTGTGTGTACCAGTGTGTGTGTGTGTACCAGTGTGTGTGTGTACCTGTGTGTGTACCAGTGTGTGTGTGTGTGTGTGTGCGTACCAGTGTGTGTGTGTACCAGTGTGTGTGTGTGTGTGTGTGTGTGTGTGTGTGTGTGTGTGTGTGTGTACCAGTTTGTGTGTTTGTGTGTGTGTACCAGTTTGTGTGTGTGTACCAGTGTGTGTGTGTACCAGTGTGTGTGTGTACCAGTGTGTGTGTGTGTGTGTGTGTGTACCAGTGTGTGTGTGTGTGTACCAGTGTGTGTGTGTGTGTGTGTGTGTACCAGTGTGTGTGTGTGTGTGTGTGTGTGTGTGTGTGTGTGTGTGCGTACCAGTGTGTGTGTGTGTGTGTGTGTGTACCAGTGTGTGTGCATATCTGTGTGTGTGTGCGTGTACGTACCAGTGTGTGTGTGTGTGTGTGTACCAGTGTGTGTGTGTGTGTGTACCTGTGTGTGTGTACCAGTGTGTGTGTACCAGTGTGTGTGTACCAGTGTGTGTGTGTGTGTGTGTGTGTGTGTGTGTGTGTGTACCAGTGTGTGTGTGTGTGTACCAGTGTGTGTGTGTGTGTGTGTACCAGTGTGTGTGTGTGTGTGTGTGTGTGTGTACCAGTGTGTGTGTGTGTACCAGTGTGTGTGTGTGTGTGTGTGTACGTACGTACCAGTGTGTGTGTGTGTGTGTGTGTGTGTACCAGTGTGTGTGTGTGTGTGTACCAGTGTGTGTGTGTGTATGTGTGTGTGTGTACCAGTGTGTGTGTGTGTGTGTGTGTGTGTGTGTACCAGTGTGTGTGTGTGTGTGTACCAGTGTGTGTGTGTACCTGTGTGTGTACCAGTGTGTGTGTGTGTGTGTGTGTGCGTACCAGTGTGTGTGTGTACCAGTGTGTGCGTGTGTGTGTGTGTGTGTACCAGTGTGTGTGTGTACCAGTTTGTGTGTGTGTACCAGTGTGTGTGTGTGTGTGTGTACCAGTGTGTGTGTGTACCAGTGTGTGTGTGTACCAGTGTGTGTGTGTGTGTACCAGTGTGTGTGTGTGTGTGTACCAGTGTGTGTGTGTGTGTGCGTACCAGTGTGTGTGCGTGTGTGTGTGTGTACCAGTGTGTGTGTGTGTACCAGTGTGTGTGCATACCTGTGTGTGTGTGTGTGTACGTACCAGTGTGTGTGTGTGTGTGTACCAGTGTGTGTGTGTACCTGTGTGTGTGTACCAGTGTGTGTGTGTGTGTGTGTGTGTGTGTGTGAGTGCGTGTGTGTGTGTGTGTGTGTGTGTGTGTGTACCAGTGTGTGTGTACCAGTCTGTGTGTGTACCAGTGTGTGTGTGTGTGTGTGTGTGTGTGTGTGTGTGTGTGTGTGTGTGTGTGTGTGTGTGTACCAGTGTGTGTGTGTGTGTACCAGTGTGTGTGTGTGTGTGTGTGTGTGTGTGTGTGTGTGTGTGTGTGTGTGTGTGTGTGTGTGTGTGTGTGTGTGTGTGTCAGTGTGTGTGTGCCAGTGTGTGTGTGTACCAGTGTGTGTGTGTGTGTGTGTGTGTGTGTGTGTGTGTACTTGTGTGTGTACCAGTGTGTGTGTGTGTGTGTGTGTGTGTGTGTGTGTGTGTGTGTGTACCAGTGTGTGTGTACCAGTGTGTGTGTGTCTACCAGTGTGTGTGTGTGTGTGTGTGTGTGTGTGTGTGTGTGTGTGTGTGTGTGTGTGTGTGTGTGTGTGTGTGTGTGTGTGTGTGTACCAGTGTGTGTGTGTACCAGTGTGTGTGTGTACCAGTGTGTGTGTGTGTGTGTGTGTACCAGTGTGTGTGTGTACCAGTGTGTGTGTGTGTGTGTGTGTGTGTGTGTGTGTGTGTGTGTGTGTGTGTGTACCAGTGTGTGTGTGTGTACCAGTGTGTGTGTGTGTGTGTGCGTACCAGTGTGTGTGTGTACCTGTGTGTATGTACCTGTGTGTGTGTACCAGTGTGTGTATACCTCTGTGTGTGTGTGTGTGTGTGTACGTACCAGTGTGTGTGTGTGTGTACATACCAGTGTGTGTACCTGTGTGTGTGTACGTGTGTGTACCAGTGTGTGTGTGTGTACGTGTGTGTGTGTGTACCAGTGTGTGTGTCTGTGTGTGTATCTGTGTGTGTGTCTCCCTCACTCCCTCTCCGTCTCGCCCTCTCTCCCTGTCTCCCCCTCTCTCCCTCCCCGTCAGCCCCTCCCTCCCTCCCTGTCTCCCCCTCTCTCCCTCCCCCTCTCCCTCCCCCCTCCCTCCCCCTCTCTCCCTCCCCTTCCCTCCCCCTCTCTCCCTCCCTCCCCCTCTCTCCCTCCCTCCCCCTCTCTCCCTCCCTTCGCCTCCTTCCCCCTCCCCCTCTCTCCCTCCCTCCCCCTCTCTCCCTCCCTCCCCCTCTCTCCCTCCCTCCCTCCCCCTCTCCCTCCCTCCCCCTCTCTCCCCCACTCACCCTCCCCCCTCTCCCCCCTCCCCCTCTCTCTGTCCCCCTCTCTCCCTCCCTCCCCCTCTCTCCCTCCGTGTGTTTGTACCAGTGTGTGTGTATACCTGTGTGTGTGTGTGTACGTACCAGTGTGTGTGTGTGTACGTACCAGTGTGTGTGTGTGTGTGTGTGTGTGTGTGTGTGTGTGTTTACGTATCAGTGTGTGTGTGTGTGTGTGTACGTACCAGTGTGTGTACCAGTGTGTGTGTGTATGTGTGTGTGTGTGTGTGTACCAGTGTGTGTGTCTGTGTTTGTATCTGTGTGTGTGTGTCTCCCTCACTCCCTCTCCCTGTCCCGCCCTCTCTCCCCCTCCCCGTCTCCCCCTCCCCGTCTCCCCCTCTCCCTCCCCCTCTCTCTCCCCCCCCTCCCCTCCCACCCTCTCCCTTCCCTCCCCCTCCCCTCTTTCCCTCCCACCCCCTCTCCCTCCCCCTCTCTCCCTCCCTCCCTCTCCTTCCCCCTCTCTCCCTCCCTCCCCCTCTCTCCCTCCCCCTCTCTCCCTCCCTCCCCCTCTCTCCCTTCCTCCCCCTTTCTCCCTCCCTCTCCCTCCGTCACCCTCTCTCTGTCTGTCTCTCTCTCACCCTCTCTCTGTCTGTCTCTCTCACCCTCTCTCTGTCTGTCTCTCTCTCACCCTCTCTCTGTCTGTCTCTCTCTCACCCTCTCTCCCTCCCCCTCTCCGTCTCACCCTCTCCGTCTCACCCTCTCTGTCTGTCTCTCTCACCCTCTCTCTGTCTCTCTCTCACCCTCTCTCTGTCTCTCTCACCCTCTCTCCTTCCCCCTCTCCCCATCCATCTCACCCTCTCTCTGTCTGTCTCTCTCACCCTGTCTCTATCACCGTGTCTCTCACCCTGTCTCTCTCACCCTGTCTCTCCCACCCTCTCTCTCCATCTCTCACCCTCTCTCTCACCCTCTCCGTCTCTCTCACCCTCTCCCTGTCTCTCTCACCCTCTCTCTCTGTCTCTCTCACCCTCTCTCTGTCTCTCTCACCCTCTCTCTGTCTTTCTCACCCTCTCTCTCTGTCTCTCACCCTCCCTGTCTTATCTTAACTGTCGTATACCTACACCGAAGTAACCTACCCTTCTTTCTTCCAGATCTGACTCAAGTTTCACGCGGGAGACATCAGAAGACAGGTAGGGAACACCTCCCCTCCAGTATAGTACCTTGAGGGACTGCGGATCAGTTAAGATCCCAGGCGGGATTGCTGCTTTAGAAATTGTGAAGAGGGGGCATCCTGACACTGGTTAAGGGGTTCAGAATCATTCACATCTGGGTTTTTTTTGTTCGATTAGTGAGGTCAACACACACACACACACACACACAACTATGTAACAAGGACTAATGGTAGTAAAGTATAAGTGTACTACAATAAATAAACTGTTATGTAAAAAAAAAGAATGTCCCGGTTTTTCATTTTCAAAATCTGGTCACCCTAACTATAGCTGAGGCTGTGGCCTGAGTCCCTGTCAATAACTTACTGGGCCACACGTGACCTAGGGTCAGATGGCAGGAAGAATAGACACAGAATGGGTGATACAACTGGTTTACTTATACCTAACTGACTCTGGTACCTCGTGATTCTCTGATGAGGATCACTACACACAATATAGTTAATAATGAACCCCCCAAAACGCTGGGTGGGTGTGTGTCAGTGGTGCAGTAGCCTCCCACTCATGGGTATGTTGTCTTATGAAGGTGCCAGCACACCGTGGGAGCTCAATGTGTACTGAACCTGCTGCAGGCCTGTTCTTCGTAAAGGGTGCTTCGTACCACTGCTTTAATAGCCGTTGACTGTCCCCTCCAGTGCCGCTTAATCATAATTTGGAGAGGAAGCTGCCAGGGGGCAGTGTGAGTGTGTGTGAGCTCATCACAGGGGGCTACATATTATATATGTGTATACACATGTAACCCCCTCTGCCCGGCTCCCTAGGGAGGTTACATCGAGATGGTTGTGTGCAGACATCAGCAACGATTGACGTTGTCCCAGGGTGCTGTCTGTGGTCGCCTGGGCGGTGGAAAAGATGGGCGCAGAGAGATTTTATAGTACAACTTCAATCTTTATTCATGTTCCCATGTTTGGGAACACTGTAGTCACAGTTACATTTAGACTGACATGGTTATACTTTATTTCAGCCATACTGCTATCATTCTTGACGCATCTCTTCACTTGTTACTGCTCTGAGTTCATCTGTTGGACCGGGCTCCCCTTTTTAGCAATATCCTTATGGTCCCCTGCTGAGATCCTGGCCTATTCTGTGTAACGTTACAGTTACTTTACTGCCTTGTTCTGGAACTTCTACTCCCTCATGGGGTACGGAATACTGTGGATGGGGATCTGCTTGTAGGGCTGATCCCCCGACATCCTAGGGGCTTCTGTGCTTTGCACAGTGAGGCATGTATGTATTCCGTTGATTGTATTGTGGGATGTGCACGGATAGACTCTGCGGCCTATTCGATTGGCTGAGGGCCACCAGAATGGCGGAGCATCCTTGGTGGCGCAGTGCATAGTAGGAAGAGCCATTGCTGAGGAAGCGGAGTGAACCGCTGGAGAGAGCAGGGTGCTGGGATCGCAGGAATAGTAGGGAGCGGAGCCAGGAAGGGGGAGCCTGGAAGAGAGAGAATAGATGAGTGACATATGTTGGAACTCGTGTCAGACACAGTGGCGGATTTACAATTTTGCCGCCCTTAGGCCCATACCTTTTTGCCGCCCCTACATTTTTTGTCTCGCCCTCTCTTCAATACACACAGTGAGGCATGTATGTATTCCCGTTACTGGGACATGCTCTTCTTCTGTGGCCATACTATGGGATCCTAACTGATACTATACTTTGGGGTACATATCCCCTACCTCTGCTCCCTGAGGCTTCTCTCCTTCTGCCATGCTGGAACCTAACCTCCCAAAACTCCATGCTTCTTTTATACCTCCTGGTCGCAGCACCTCTGTGTCACCAAAAGGGTGGAGCTTAGCATCTACTGCTCACTATTAACCCTTTGTATTACACTAGTAAACCCACAAGGGGGAGGGGGGCTACACACATATAGCCAGACGTATATGTGTGAGTGTGTGTATGTGTGTATGTGTACAGACTGCCTCACCCATTTTGCATGAGATCCCCCAACACCTCCGGAGTTGGGGAGCCAGCGTCTGTGATGACTGTGTGCGTATGTATGTATGTATATACTGTATATGTGGGGGTTTTGGGCAGTGCAGGAGTTAGGCGCATGTTGTGTGCTGTTCAGACAGGTACAGATCTTATCTGCACAGCTCTCTGCTGCTCACTATACTCAGCACCGGTTTGTGGAGAGCTGGGATTTGTAAAGGATGCTGTGTGTAGAGCTGGGATTAGTACAGGATGCAGTGTGTGCAGAACAAAATAGGAATTAGCACAGTATACTTTGTGTGTAGAGCTCGAATTAGCACACTTTGTTGTGCACACAAAGTTCAAATTAGTACAGGAGACTGTGCATGCAGAGCTGGGATTAGCACAGGAGACTGTGCATGCAGAGCTGGGATTAGCACAGGACGCTGTGCATGCAGAGCTGGGATTAGTACAGGAGACTGTGCATGCAGAGCTGGGATTAGTACAGGAGACTGTGCCATGAGAGGAGCAAACCAGGAGTCAATAACCGCACACTTAATTCCCGCCCAGCAAAGTGATACTAACCCCTGAGGGCGGACTTCCGACGTCACTACGCGGGGGCCAGGCGAAGTATAACACCCTCGTACGGGGCAAGTACAAGGGAGCTCAGGTCCACCTCCTCCCCCACCCCGCGCCCGGCCCAGGTGGACAGGAGGCAACGCGCACGTTGATTGTATTGTGGGATGTGCACGGATAGACTCTGCGGCCTATTCGATTGGCTGAGGGCCACCAGAATGGCGGAGCATCCTTGGTGGCGCAGTGCATAGTAGGAAGAGCCATTGCTGAGGAAGCGGAGTGAACCGCTGGAGAGAGCAGGGTGCTGGGATCGCAGGAATAGTAGGGAGCGGAGCCAGGAAGGGGGAGCCTGGAAGAGAGAGAATAGATGAGTGACATATGTTGGAACTCGTGTCAGACACAGTGGCGGATTTACAATTTTGCCGCCCTTAGGCCCATACCTTTTTGCCGCCCCTACATTTTTTGTCTCGCCCTCTCCTCAATACACATATAGCCTGGCCTTCGGCAGCTATTGCTAATTCTGGGCCTTTCCTCTGTCAGTCCTGTTAGAACAGGCAGTGGAAAGGTTAATTCCTTCAGTTGGCCTGTTTGTGAGTTTCAGCTCTGAAGTATTGTAGCAATATTCAGGGGCGGGCCTAAGCAACCTTTGAGCATGTTAATCCAAAGGGTGGATATGGGTTGGAACACCCCTTGATGTGTGTGTGAGCCAATCGGTATCCAGCTTTGAGTTGTAATGATTCAAAGTTAGAGACACTCCCTGAGGATATTCAAATTGAGACATGTCTCCAAAAATATAGTATGTCAGTTAGTTAGTAGGCGTAGGAGAGAAGAGATTGAAGAGAGGGGACAGAGAATCGTTCTCCCCCTCTTGCCCCACCTGGGTAAGGAAGGGGGGGGGGGAGGTTAAGCTGCCATGAGCAGAAATGCAGAGAGCAAGATCAGGCCTATGATTACCTGCTGTATGCTGTGTATGCTGCTCTGAATAAAGAACCACAGAAAGAAGCTGCTGTGTGTGTGTATCACTGTTCCTGGTGTGAGGAGAATGGTGTGTCAGTGGGGGTCTCTCCTCTGGAGACCCCAGGGGATCCCTACTGGCTGGAGGCACTGCACCATCCAGAGAGAGCAAGGTAACCTGTTCCACACCACCTCCTGTCCCTGTCCTGGTTCTCCCCACAACACCGCGGAGCCCTCAGCCCTCCTGTTTACCAGCAGGTCACAGCACCCAGACCACTCAGTGACCAGAAGGAGTGTACCCCCAATCTCATGTCGGGTGGGGTACCATAGAAGGGTTACACACATAATACAGCCCTCTCCTCAATACACATAATACCGCCCTCTCCTCAATACACATAATACCGCCCTCTCCTCAATACACATAATACCGCCCTCTCCTCAATACACATAATACCGCCCTCTCCTCAATACACATAATACCGCCCTCTCCTCAATACACATAATACCGCCCTCTCCTCAATACACATAATACCGCCCTCTCATCAATACACATAATACCGCCCTCTCCTCAATATACATATAGCCATGCATAATGGTATATTACTTTCCTCTCTGTTGGCAGTAAGTCCTGGTAAGTACGGGTATGCCAGCAGTAGTTATGGAGGTTTTCCCTCACACCCTGGTGAGGTGCCCTATGTATGGAGGGGAGTGGCTGTATGCTCTTAGTCCCTGGATAGTGACATCAGGGATGCGCCTGCCTCCTGAAGTATATAAGGCACAACACAGTTAGTTACAGTGGGTTCTAGCAGCTGTGGAAAGTTGTTGGGAAGATGTATTTTCCTGCATACGGGATTGTAGGAACACTTTGTGACCCTAGTGAAGTAACTAGCGGTCCAGGTTGACCAATCGGCCTGTCTAAGCCACTCTGTGTCCAGGGACCTGGCACAGAGAGGATCTCCCTAGGAGAAGAGGGAATCCCACTTCAATTTGGGAGGGCGTACCTGGCGAAGGGACAGCACGGAGAGATGTGCGGCTAGAGCCGGCAGCTGCATGGGGCAGTCTGCTACATCACCGTCTACAATAAAGATGACCTTGTTAACGATTCCCCTCCCTGTGTGAGTGTGAGATTACTCAGCAGTGGATGGCACCACCAAGAAGGAGTTCCTCACCAGGACCATCTCCCTGCGGAAGCATAGATCCTGATGAGGTGGAGGCGCTGCACATGATGTAAGTTGAACTCGCACCCACTACCTCAGCTACCTGTCCTGCTGGAAATCCCCTAATAACATCAAGCGGGAGACTCAGGAGTCCTGTTGCCTATAGGTGCACCATCAAACACAAACATGTAATGGGGGTTGGTTGCTAGAGTACCCGGGCCAATGTGAGATTGGGGGGGGGGAAACCCGTTACATACATAATACATAATAGCCCAGCGCAGCCTCGGATGGAATCCTGTATACACATGACTTGTCAGTACGCCGGATTGCTGCTTTATTATATCCTCCCGTGCTAATGGGAGCTCCAGCACAGTGCTGAAGGAAGAAAAAAAAACACCCTCCATTTGCTCTGCGCCCGTGACACTGTAACGCCCCCCCACCCCCCTGCCCCGCCCGCTCTGTCGGATCATTCCGTCTGCTGGGGATGATCACACATCGCCCTGCAGACGGACGCGCGCACGCAGCATCGCAAAGCCCCCTGTGTGAACGTGGCCTCAGTCCCCCTCACCTCCCACCTAGTGGCACAGTAACATATAGAGTGACAAGGTGACACAGTGACTAGGAGGCTGGGGGACATGGTAACAGTCAGAATGACACAGTGACACAGACACAGTGACACAGGGTGATATAGTGACAGAGGCTGGATAATGACACAAGGTGACACAGTGATACAGAAACTGGGCGACACAGTGACAGACAGTGTGACACACCTGGCTGAGTGACAGTATCGGTGTCCCAGGCAGAGTGACAGCCATGAACTGGAGCAATCCCAGTGTGTCATTGTCGCCGGTTGAGACCTCCAGGAACGGGACAGAGAGACAGTCACACAGCACAGAACTAGTGTTACCCCGCACGCCCCACTCCCACATATTTGGTGACAGCTTACCTCCCAGGCTGTCTCCATGACCTCTGGCCCCTCAATGACCTCCTGCAGATCCCCTCTGGGCAAAGGACAGGAGCGTAGGAGGTGGGGCCAGGCAGGGGGCGGAGCCTCACAAAGCCAATTAGGGAGGAGCAGGATCCTGCAGGGCACAGTGTGGGTGTCACTGTATTATGTTGTGTAATGTTATTTGCAGTTGAGTAGGGATGTGTTCTATGCAGCTGAGTAGTGTTGTATAATGTGTGTAGCTAAGTGTTGCGCATAGCTGAGTAGTGTTGTATAGTGTGTGTAGCTAAGTGTTGCGCATAGCTGAGTAGTGTTGTATAATGTGTGTAGCTAAGTGTTGCGCATAGCTGAGTAGTGTTGTATAGTGTGTGTAGCTAAGTGTTGCGCATAGCTGAGCAGTGTTGTATAGTGTGTGTAGCTAAGTGTTGCGCATAGCTGAGTAGTGTTGTCTATTGTTCTGTGCAGCTGAGTAGTTGTGTGTTGTTGAGCAGTGTTGTGCATACGTGAGTAGTGTTGTGTGTAGTTGAGCACTGTTGTGTAGTGTTCTGTGCATCTGATTAGTGTTGTGTATAGTTGAGTAGTGCTGTGCGTAGTATAGTAGTGTTGGTTGTAGTATAGTAGTGTTGGTTGTAGTATAGCAGTGTTGGTTGTAGTATAGCAGTGTTGTTTACAGTTGAGCCGTGTTGTGCGTAGTTGAGCAGTGTTGTGTGCAGCTGAGCAGTGTTGTGTGCAGCTGAGCAGTGTTGTGTGCAGCTGAGCAGTGTTGTGCGTAGGTGAGGAGTGTTGTGCGTAAGTGAGCAGTGTTGTGCGTAGGTGAGGAGTGTTGTGCATAGGTGAGGATTGTTGGGAGTAGGTGAGCAGTGTTGTGCGTAGGTGAGCAGTGTTGTGCGTAGGTGAGGAGTGTTGTGCGTAGGTGAGGAGTGTTGTGCGTAGGTGAGCAGTGTTGTGCGTAGGTGAGGATTGTTGGGAGTAGGTGAGCGTGTTGTGCGTAGGTGAGCAGTGTTGTGTGTAGGTGAGCAGTGTTGTGCGTAGGTTACGAGTGTTGTGCGTAGGTGAGGATTGTTGGGAGTAGGTGAACAGTGTTGTGCGTAGGTGAGCAGTGTTGTGCGTAGGTGAGCAATGTTGTGCGTAGGTGAGGAGTGTTGTGCGTAGGTGAGGATTGTTGGGAGTAGGTGAGCAGTGTTGTGCGTAGGTGAGGAGTGTTGTGCGTAGGTGAGGATTGTTGGGAGTAGGTGAGCAGTGTTGTGCGTAGGTTACGAGTGTTGTGCGTAGGTGAGGATTGTTGGGAGTAGGTGAACAGTGTTGTGCGTAGGTGAACAGTGTTGAGTGTAGCTAAGGAGTTTTGAGTGTAGATGAGTGTTGTGCGTAGGTTACGAGTGTTGTGCGTAGGTGAGGAGTGTTGTGCGTAGGTGAGCAGTGTTGTGCGTAGGTGAGGAGTGTTGTGCGTAGGTGAGGAGTGTTGTGCGTAGGTGAGCAGTGTTGTGCGTAGGTGAGGATTGTTGGGAGTAGGTGAGCCGTGTTGTGCGTAGGTGAGCAGTGTTGTGCGTAGGTGAGCAGTGTTGTGCGTAGGTTACGAGTGTTGTGCGTAGGTGAGGATTGTTGGGAGTAGGTGAACAGTGTTGTGCGTAGGTGAGGAGTGTTGTGCGTAGGTGAGCAATGTTGTGCGTAGGTGAGGAGTGTTGTGCGTAGGTGAGGATTGTTGGGAGTAGGTGAGCAGTGTTGTGCGTAGGTGAGGAGTGTTGTGCGTAGGTGAGGATTGTTGGGAGTAGGTGAGCAGTGTTGTGCGTAGGTTACGAGTGTTGTGCGTAGGTGAGGATTGTTGGGAGTAGGTGAACAGTGTTGTGCGTAGGTGAACAGTGTTGAGTGTAGCTAAGGAGTTTTGAGTGTAGATGAGTGTTGTGCGTAGGTTACGAGTGTTGTGCGTAGGTGAGGAGTGTTGTGCGTAGGTGAGCAGTGTTGTGCGTAGGTGAGGAGTGTTGTGCGTAGGTGAGGAGTGTTGTGCGTAGGTGAGCAGTGTTGTGCGTAGGTGAGGATTGTTGGGAGTAGGTGAGCCGTGTTGTGCGTAGGTGAGCAGTGTTGTGCGTAGGTGAGCAGTGTTGTGCGTAGGTTACGAGTGTTGTGCGTAGGTGAGGATTGTTGGGAGTAGGTGAACAGTGTTGTGCGTAGGTGAGCAGTGTTGTGCGTAGGTGAGCAGTGTTGTGCGTAGGTTACGAGTGTTGTGCGTAGGTGAGGAGTGTTGTGCGTAGGTGAGGATTGTTGGGAGTAGGTGAGCCGTGTTGTGCGTAGGTGAGCAGTGTTGTGCGTAGGTGAGCAGTGTTGTGCGTAGGTTACGAGTGTTGTGCGTATGTGAGGATTGTTGGGAGTAGGTGAACAGTGTTGTGCGTAGGTGAACAGTGTTGAGTGTAGCTAAGGAGTTTTGAGTGTAGATGAGTGTTGTGCGTAGGTTACGAGTGTTGTGCGTAGGTGAGGAGTGTTGTGCGTAGGTGAGGATTGTTGGGAGTAGGTGAGCCGTGTTGTGCGTAGGTGAGCAGTGTTGTGCGTAGGTGAGCAGTGTTGTGCATAGGTTACGAGTGTTGTGCGTAGGTGAGGATTGTTGGGAGTAGGTGAACAGTGTTGTGCGTAGGTGAACAGTGTTGAGTGTAGCTAAGGAGTTTTGAGTGTAGATGAGTGTTGTGCGTAGGTTACGAGTGTTGTGCGTAGGTGAGGATTGTTGGGAGTAGGTGAGCAGTGTTGTGCGTAGGTGAGCAGTGTTGTGCGTAGGTGAGGATTGTTGGGAGTAGGTGAACAGTGTTGTGCGTAGGTTACGAGTGTTGTGCGTAGGTGAGGATTGTTGGGAGTAGGTGAGCAGTGTTGTGCGTAGGTTACGAGTGTTGTGCGTAGGTGAGGATTGTTGGGAGTAGGTGAACAGTGTTGTGCGTAGGTGAACAGTGTTGAGTGTAGCTAAGGAGTTTTGAGTGTAGATGAGTGTTGTGCGTAGGTTACGAGTGTTGTGCGTAGGTGAGGATTGTTGGGAGTAGGTGAGCAGTGTTGTGCGTAGGTGAGCAGTGTTGTGCGTAGGTGAGGATTGTTGGGAGTAGGTGAACAGTTTTGTGCGTAGGTTACGAGTGTTGTGCGTAGGTGAGGATTGTTGGGAGTAGGTGAGCAGTGTTGTGCGTAGGTTACGAGTGTTGTGCGTAGGTGAGGATTGTTGGGAGTAGGTGAACAGTGTTGTGCGTAGGTGAACAGTGTTGAGTGTAGCTAAGGAGTTTTGAGTGTAGATGAGTGTTGTGCGTAGGTTACGAGTGTTGTGCGTAGGTGAGGATTGTTGGGAGTAGGTGAGCAGTGTTGTGCGTAGGTGAGCAGTGTTGTGCGTAGGTGAGGATTGTTGGGAGTAGGTGAACAGTGTTGTGCGTAGGTTACGAGTGTTGTGCGTAGGTGAGGATTGTTGGGAGTAGGTGAGCAGTGTTGTGCGTAGGTTTACGAGTGTTGTGCGTAGGTGAGGATTGTTGGGAGTAGGTGAACAGTGTTGTGCGTAGGTGAACAGTGTTGAGTGTAGCTAAGGAGTTTTGAGTGTAGATGAGTGTTGTGCGTAGGTTACGGGTGTTGTGCGTAGGTGAGGATTGTTGGGAGTAGGTGAGCCGTGTTGTGCGTAGGTGAGCAGTGTTGTGTGTAGGTGAGCAGTGTTGTGCGTAGGTGAGGAGTGTTGTGCGTAGGTGAGGATTGTTGGGAGTAGGTGAACAGTGTTGTGCGTAGGTGAACAGTGTTGAGTGTAGCTAAGGAGTTTTGAGTGTAGATGAGTGTTGTGCGTAGGTTACGAGTGTTGTGCGTAGGTGAGGAGTGTTGTGTGCCATTGAGTAGTATTGTGTGTACAGTAGCTGTGTAGTGTTGTGTGGTGTTGTGTGTCACCTCTCATCCCCTGTCACATTCCCCAGTTCCTCTCTCAATTTTTCAGTCACCTGTAAATTAGAGATAGGAAAGGAGAGGGAAATAAAAAGAGACAAGGGATGGAGAGAGAGATGTAGGAAAGAGAGGAGAAGGAAGGGAGAGGAGGAGGGAAGGATACAAAGGGGTAGAGAGAGAGAGAGAGGGAGAACGAGGGAAGGATGGGGGAGGGATAGAGAGAGAGAAAAGGGGGCGAAGAGAGGAAGACGAGGATAGAGGAGGAGGGAGAGATAAAAATAAGGGGGAGAGAGGGAGTGGGAAAGGGAGAGACAGGGAAAAAGAGAAGGAGGCGATACGTAGGGAGACAAAGCTCAGTTGGCAAAAGAGACAACTCCCCACCCAAGAATCCTTGTCACCTCAATCACCGTTGCTCTCTCTCCATGAGACAGCCTGAATCCTGACACTCCCTCTCGTATCCAAACCCATGCGGCTTCCTTAGGAAACAAATGGCGTTGAACATTAAAGAGCTAGCGTTTTCCCAAGAGCTGGCAATCGGCACAAAACACCTAGAGACCCGTGATCAGAATATACATTAAAAAGGTGCATTTTAAGGTAAAAACATGTCATTTCGATTTCAAATTTGAATTGAAATTTTTTTTAAAATTTTTATGAATAGACATTTAAAAAAAATACTCAAATTTTTATGGAAAAATAACATATTTAATGTAAGAAAAATATGAATTTTGAACAAAAAGAAATAAAGTAAAAATAAAATAAAATAGTGGAGAAATAATGCATCATTTTATATAAACATTTTTTATGGAAATCTACATTTTAAAATGGTAAAAAAACAAACAAATAAATCTGAAGCTAAATTAATATAAAAATGATTCCAATTTTAATGAGAAAAATAATCACTTTTAAAAGAAAAATAACTTAAAGATAACAGAATTGAATGTATAAAAATGTGAATTTTTAATCAAAACTTTATGTAAATTTCAGTGAGAAAATAACATAATATATAATTATATAATAAATAATAATGTAGTTTTCCAAGAAAAATAAGGTACACATACTGTGTTATTTCATTTCTCTAATAAAAAATAATGTAGAAGCTGTAGAGAGATGCAGAGCACAGCAAGGAATAGCCAAAAAGTCGGGCAAAAATAAATGATAAAAAATCCAGGGCAACTCTACTATGAAGATCAATTTATTGCAAGCTCAAGCAAGATGGCGAAGCTAGATGAAACGCACCTACGCGTTTTGAGCCTAAGCACTTTATCAAGGTGTAAGGTACAACAGAAATCTCACACAAATTTATACATACCAGTTCACGCCATTAGAGATGAGAATTACGTAATCGGCAACCGCAACCCAACATTGAACCGCGCTGACGCGACGCCCATCCTTATTGGCCGAATGGATCATGTGATGGCATAATTCAATATAACAAACTTTAATAAGGTTTAAAAAAAACGAACAATTAACAAAATTGGACAAAATATTAAAAACATGTTCGTTTTTTTAAAACCTTATTAAAGTTTGTTATGTTGAATTATGCCATCACATGATCCATTCGGCCAATGAGGATGGGCGTCGCGTCAGTGCGACTCAATGTTGGCTCGCGCTTGCCGATGACGTCACTCATCTCTGTAATGGCGCGAACTGGTATGTATAAATTTGTGTGAGATTTCTGTTGTACCTTACACCTTGATAAAGTGCTTAGGCTCAAAACGCGTAGGTGCGTTTCATCTAGCTTCAACATCTTGCTTGAGCTTGCAATAAATTGATCTTCATACAAGAGTTGCCCTGGATTTTTTATCATTTATTTTTGCCCGATTTTTTTGGCTATTCCTTGCTGTGCTCTGCATCTCTCTACAGCTTCTACATTATTTTTGATTATGGATTATAGATTACGGATCTTTTCAACTACAGACTACACGCCTTGGATGTCTTGGAATGATGCAACAAATTGACAGGTAATAGACTGAACTATCTGCACTGCCTTGTCATTATATGAACTTTATACTGCTACACTAGATTGGGAAGAAATTACTGTGTTTAATTTATTTTTTTAATTCTTTATTTATTATCCACTTTTTATATAACGGTAAACATACAACACAATATAATACACTACAAAACCATACATTGAAATACAATACAACATAAACATTACAGTATATTATATATATATATATATATATATATATATATATATATATATATATATATATATATATATATAGATTACTGTGTTTTATTTTGTGGGTAGTCAAGTGGACACCACTAGACACAGACCCATCTTTGTGTTATACTACATATATTACATATTGTACATTCATAAAACATCCAGGAATTTAAGACATTTCATATGAAATAAAAAGAAGAATTTTCTTCTATAGAGCCACATGTGATTCATTTGAGCACCATTTCCTATATCAAATAAAAAATAATGTAGAAAGAATAGAAATTTGAATGAAACAAAATCATTTCATTTCAAATATTACATTAAAATAATGGAAAGATAATAAAAATGTTTAATTTAAAAAAAATGGGGAAAAAATAAAACTGCAAATGCAATTTTTTAATTCAAGGATTTCTTATGTATTTATATACAAATTATAACAAAAACAACTCACAATTTTTCACATAAAAGTAATTTAAGCAAAGTAAAACACATGAGATTTCAAAATTCACATTTTTTGTACAGATTAGCAAAGCTCAAATATATATTTTCTGCAAAAAATAACAGATCCCAACATTTTAACGTTTAAAAATATTATTTTTACTTAAAAAAACAAAAAACAGTTTTTCTTGCAGAAACATAATTAAATTCATAAGATTTTTCTTATTTTCATGTCAAAAAGTACATTTTTGGGTTCAAATCGGTCAAAATCCTGTCATTGTAAAATTACATTTGGACTCCCTGACCTTTGACCTGACCCTTGCTCCTCACCCACAGTTCCTGTGTTTGGGACCCATTGCCCTTGCTCGGAACTTGCAGCTCCAGGAGGATGCGGAGACCTAGGGGAGGGGGGGGGAGACCAGAGTTCATACGGGGTTGAGACAGAGATCGGGGGCCAAGAAGAGTTATGTGAAGGAGTTCTGGGGTTGTAGTGGTGGTAGGTGAGTCTCAGGCAGAGGTCAGGGGAGACGTAAGTAGGGTCATGGTGTAGAGGTCAAAGGAGGTAACACACTAGTCACAAGGGTGATGAGAGGTCACACTTTAAATCAGTTGTCATGTAAAGATCACTTGAGGTCTTGTGGAGGTTAGATAAGGTGACAGTGAGGTCATGTTGGTCATAAGGTAACACTGATGTCAAGTAAGGTCAGATGAAGTCATGAGAAGTCAGATATGTTCAAGGGGGCTAGATACGTTGATGACAGGTCAAATTAAATAAGCTACGGCCAGAAGAGGTCATGGACGGTCAGATAAGGTAGTGAAAGGTTACGAGGTCATGAGAGGTCAGATGAAGTCATGTAAGGTTATGGAAAATCCCAGGACTCACCGTGCCGCTGTCCCTCTGCCACCAGGCTCCCCACACTGAGCTCGGATAGGTCCTTGAGTTCTCCCCCTCCCGGAGGGATCCCAAGAATCAGTCCCCCGCACCCTAACACAGACACCTCATGCATCCTCTGTGCAACCTCTAGTTGAAAGACACGAAGAAATTACAGACGGAGCAGTGACTACGCTGTATGTGTGATCAGTACAGAAATGGCAACGAAGGCTACAGAGCCGGATAGAGGTGCAGTGACAGAGAAGTGTGTGTGGGATCAGTACAGGAATAGCAGAGTTAGCTGTGCGGCAGAATGAAGGTTTGGTGACAGTGCTAAATGTTTGTGTGAGGGGTCAGTACAGGGATAGCAGAGGTAGCTGTAGGGCAGATTGAAGGTTTGAGGACAGAGCTAAGTGCGTGTGTGTGTGTGTGCGGTCAGTCCTGGAATAGAGAGTTCCTAATCACCTGTCAGATTCCCAGAGTGTAGTGCAGGGATGTAGCAGAGCGCGTGGCGCTGGTACCAAGTGACCTGTGGGGGTGGCTCATAAGCGCGCACGACCATCACACATGCTACAACAGCGAGAGTCACACAGCATCCCCAGAACAGCCGCAGCAGCCAGCGACGCACAGACACCCAGCGCTGGGCCTCACACTGCACCCTCTGCGCACACAGAATAGGCTGTGACTCCATCTCTTTCTCTCTCTCTTCCCCCTTCCTCTCTCTCGCTCTCTCCCTCTTCCCCCCTGCCTCTCCCTCTTCTCTCTCTGTCTTTCTCCCTCTTTCGATCTTATATACAGTTTCAGCGGGAGCATGTCTCATGCGCCCGTTATCTGCTGTGCATAAGGTAACAGAGAGGTGTGAAGCACGAGAGAAAGGTGGGGCGCCAGAGAGGGCGAGGGCGGAGGGAAAGAGCTGGACTGTTATTTTATATTTATATATATCTACTATATATTTTGGAAACCTGTTTGCCAGCTAACTATGCATTTGGACACCTCTTAAGATATTGTTACCAAATTGTGCATGATGGTTTCTGAGACCAAGGAGCCGGTTTTTGTCTGTGTTTGGATACAAAGTACAAATGACATCACAAATTACATCATCAATGACATAACTGATGATATCACGTATGACATCACAAATGACATGTTCCCATCACACAAGCCTCAAACTACCACTTAGTCTTGGTCACTCTGAAAATCCAATTTGCAACATTAGCAAAAATACAGGCGCAGCCAAAGTTCTTCCAGAGAGCGAGGTCATTGTTTGGAACGAGAGTACAATGTCTCACAAACACGCATTGGAGACTCTCGATCTAAGGCCGCGATTATAGTTGTGGCATGCGTGCGCGTGACTGAGCGCGTGACTGAGCGCGTGACCGAGCGCGTGATGTCACGCGGGCCTGTTGCTCGCGCGAAACACGCACTGAGGCTGGAGGGGATAGGGAGACGATGGGGAGGCGTGGCGGATGCGTCACCAGGCTGGTTTGCCCTCATTGGTTGAACCGATCACGTGATGCGGCTGTGGTGCGAAAAAAAACAAACTCATTTGTATTTTCAAAAATCGCCCGCGCGGCCTGCAGGGCTTGTGTGCTCGTGCGCACTGTGGGCGGTATCATTGTGGCACACACATCTGTACTCGTGTCTGCGATGTCGTGCGCACTGTGGGCGGTATCATTGTGGCACACACATCTGTACTCGTGTCTGCGATGTCGCGCCCGCACGCAGCCACTATAATCTCGGCCTAACATTACAGGACCTCGGAGGCAATGAAACTATAATGGGTGGAGTTGTTGTTTTAGCAGGAATTTCGCATTAACAAACAAAACAAATGTAATTATCCATCTATAAATGTCAGCATTGTTTGGTTTCTTAGAATTCCCGAGCAACGCCGGGTACTTTCAGCTGGTGTGTGTGTGTGTGTGTGTGTGTGTGTGTGTGTGTGTGTGTGTGGGTGTGTGTGTGTATATGGAGAGAGCGGCAGGCATGACATACAGTATAACATGATCATGTAACCTTCTCGCACTGTGCTACAAAGTGACACGGAGTCTTTATTGAGTCACTGATATACAACACCTCTCTCTCTCTCTCTCTCTCTCTCTCTCTCTCTCTCTCTCTCTCTCTCTCTCTCTCTCTCTCTCTCTCTCTCTCTCTCTCTCTCTCTCTCTCTCTCTCTCACACTCTTTCTTCCTCTCGCTCCTGCCCTCTCTCTTTCTCCTTCTCCCCTCTCTACCTCACCCTCCCTCACCCTTCTATGTAGCTCTCTCCTCTATCTCTTCATTTCATTCCTTTTTCTTCCCCTCTGGCCCTCTCCCTCCTGCACGTTGTCTCTTTCTCCTTCCCTCTCTGTCTCTCTTCCTCCCTATCTATTCCCCTCTATCTCTCTTCCTCATTCTCCCTTCTCTTTCTTTTCCTCCCTCTGTACCTATTTATCCCCTCCTCTCTCTCCTCCTACCCCTCTCCTGCCCCTCTACACCTCTCTAGCCCTGTCTCTCCCTCTCTCCTTCCCTCTCTATCCCCCTCTATCCCCGCGCACACCATCTCTCTCTTTCCCTCTCTACCCCCTCCCCCTCTATTTCTCTCTCCCACCCTCAACCTCCTCTCTCCCTTTCTCCCTCCCTCCCCTTCTCCTTTGTCTTTCTCTTGCTCCTCCCTTCTCGTTCTTTCTCTCTCTCCCTTTCTCCCTCTCCCTCCCTCCCTGCGCTCTCTGTGTGTTATTGTGTGTGTGTTTATTGTGTGTATGTGTGTTATTGTGTGTGTCAGTGTTATCTCAACGATGAGATGATAGGGGCCCCAGGTGTGTGTGTGTGTGTTGTGTTGTTGTGTGTCTGTATGGGTGTCACAAGCAGGCAGCGGATATGGGACACGTCCTGTCATTCACACACTGCAGTAAGTGTCACCTACTGTGTCATTGTGTCACTGTGTGTCACCTGTTGTGTCACTATGTGTATCTTCTGTTATGCATCTCCCACTGTGTCTTCTTGTGTCACTGTGTGGGTGTAATGTGCATGTCACTTTGTGTGAGTAATTGTGTGTCACTGTCACAGTGTGTCACTGTACGTATCTTTGTATATATAAATGTCTGTGTGTATATGTGTTGATCATTGTGTATATGCGTGTATAATTGTGTATATGTTTGTATTAGAGTCTGTGTGTGTCTGTGTGTATCACTGTACTGTATAAACATGTGTGTATCACTGTACATGTCTGTGTATCATTGTGTATATATGCAGGATATCACTATATGTCTGTGTATCATTGTGTATATATGTATATACGTGTGTATTAGAGTCTGTGTGTGTATCATTGTGTATATTTGTATGTATCATTGTGTATGTGTCTCATTGGTTATATTTATGTATCATTGTGTGTGTGTATCATTGTGTATGTGTGTATCCTTTTTTTTAATGTTTGTATCAGTTTGTATATAATATATATATATATATATATATATATATATATATATATATATATATATATATATATATATTATTATATGTGTGTGTGTGTGTGTGTGTATTGTGTATGTGTGTGTATCATTGTGTACAGTATATGTATATGTGTGTATATTATATATATTTGTGTGTGTATATGTATATATGTGTGTGTATCATTGTGTATATGTGCGTATATCATTGTGAATGTTTGTTTATTATTCTGTATGTGTATGCATGATTATGCATATAATTGTGTATAAGTGTGTATCATTATGTGTGTGTGTTATTGTGTATGTGTCTATGTGTGTATCATTTTGTGTAAGTATGTATCATTGTGTACAGTATGTGTCTATAATTGTTAATGTGCGTTTCATTGCGTATATGTGTGTATTCCGTGTATGTGTGTACATCATTTTGTATATGTGTGTGTTTGTGTGTGTATCACTGTGTATATGTGAGTGTGTATCACTGTGTATATGTGTGTGTATATCACTGTGTTTATATCTGTGTACCATTGTGTGTGTATCACTGTGTATATGTGTGAATCACTGTGTATATGTGTGTGTATCATTGTGTATATGTATCATTGTATATATGTGTGTGAATCATTGTGTATATACGTGTGTGTGTACCATTGTGCATGTGTGTATCACTTTGTATATGTATGCTTGTAGTATCACTGTGTGTATATATGTCTATGTCACTATGTATATATGTGTGTATCACTGTGTATATATGTGTGTGTACCATTGTGTAAATACATGTATCATTGTCCATGTGTGTGTATCACTGTGTAGATTTGTATGGATACTGTATGTCTCTCTCTCTATATATATATATATATATACACATTTTTACACCGGATGTACACCTCTATGTAGGGGCCACCGGGGAACCAGACTTGCGCAACTAGGGCCTCACCAACCCCCCCCCCCCCTTCCTGGAAAAGAGCGGCGCATTTGGTACAGGTTGGGGGGTTGGGGGGGGGGGGGGTTGCACCATCACCTGAAGCCTGTTCATGGGGGATGTAAGTGGAGCCTTGTGGATAAAGGGGACCGGACCCCAGAATTCATCTGGCCCCCTTCCTCTGTAGATCCGGTCCTCCTGTCAACGCTCCCGCCCCGGTGGTAGGGGGAGGGGGAGAACCAGGGCTTGTAGCGGTGTCCCATTCCGATCCTGTCTAAGTATATACTCCCAATGTATACCTCTACGTATATACAGTGACCGTCTCTCTTTCTCTCTCTATATATACCCCTAACCTATACCCCCTGGTATACCCACTCACTGTCTATCTTTGTCCCACAGAGGATGCTCCATCTACAGCATCAAGCACCCCAGACTCCTGCCCCCCTGATGGTATATACACCTGCTGTCTGTATATAGATATGTACACACCGACTGCCTGTATATAGATATATACACACATATATCCAAGCTGCATGTATATAAATTTATAACGATATATATAATGTACACTGACTACATGTATATAGATATATACACATAAACATACACCAACTGTTTCTCAATGTATAAACACACACTACAAATATATATATATATATACAGTGGTCGACAAATCACCAAAAAATCTACTCGCTAAACAAAAAAAATCTACTCGCCACCTAGTACCACACATGTGCTGCTTGGGCCAATAGGAGGTCGCCACGATGTTAAATCCACTCGCCCGGGGCGTGCAAATGTATAGGTTTGTCGAACACTGTATATATATATATATATATATATATATATACACACACACACACACACACACACACACACACACACACACACACACACACACACACACACACACACGTATTCTATTCATGTACACAGTGACTCCTCTCACCCCAGGTGACCTCGATGACCTTGCGGTGCCTTCCTCGGATGACCTTTGGCCCATACTGTCCACAAAGGAGCTGACCTTCTCTTACATCACCATTGGGAGCTCTGCATCCATGCCCCGCCCCTCACCCAGGGGGGGGATCAGAAGGGGTCGGGGCCAAGGCAGGAGACATGCCCTCCAGAGGGATGGACCGGGGGAGGAGCTGCGGGAGGCAGCGTACATCCTATTGGAGGAAGTCGGACATGTGATGCAGGACTCGAGTCCTGAGGAGACGGAGCCTGAAGAGAAGCCCCGCCTCAGAGGAGCAGAAAGCAAAGCGTGTAAGATTACCTCCCCTGCTGTGTGTGCATGCGGACGCATGCGTATATATTTGTGTGTATATATTACCCAACGCAATCCGCTCTGGAAATATCATTGGATAGTGAAACCGTTGTAAAGTGAGTCCCATGTTAATCAGGCGTCGGAAAACGGCCCATATATTTATGTGTGTGTGTGTGTGTGTGTGTATGTATGTATATATATGAGCATGTATATATACTGTGTATATATATATATGTGTGTGTGTGTGTGTGTGTGTGTGTGTGTGTGTGCGCATATAAATATATAGGCTATGTCTGCGCATGCACATATATATATATATATATATATATATATATACATATACATATATATATATATATATATATATATATATATATATATATATGTGTGTGTACTTGTGAGTATATACTGTATATATTTGTGAATGTGTGTATATATATATAAATATAAAGATGATATACATTTAAAATGAATTAAAATATAGTTGAATATAACTCATTTAACCATTAAGGGTGAGAATAAATTGTGTCCCTGCCAAGGTTACTAATTGTGTCCCCTATAATATATATGGGTATGAGTGTGTGAGAATACAGGGGGAGTCTGTGTGTGCGTGTGCGTGAACCACTGATAGAAATGTGTACACTCTGAGAGATATAATCAGAGGGTAAACATAAGCACAAAAGAACTGTTATACAGGCATACCCCGCTTTAAGGACACTCACTTTAAGTACACTCGCGAGTAAGTACATGTTCGCCCAATAGGCAAATGGCAGCTCACGCATGCGCATGTCAGCACGTCCTGAACAGCAATACCGGCTCCCTACCTGTACCGAAGCTGTGCGCAAGCAGGGAGACTATAGAGCCTGTTACAAATGCGTTATTTACATCAGTTATCCACGTATAGGATGATTGCAGTACAGCACATGCATCGATAAGTGGGGAAAAGGTAGTGCTTCACTTTAAGTACATTTTCGCTTTACATACATGCTCCGGTCCCATTGCGTACGTTAATGCGGGGTATGCCTGCAGTTATCTGTAAGGAAAAGAAATGTCAAAGTGAAAATAGATACAATATTTATTTTCAAAGTATATATATTGTCAACGTGGCTGATGTAGTTTAAAAAAGGGATGCTTGTTTCTTCTGCCCCAAACAATAGGGTAATACATATATGTGTGTGCGTATATATAAATATATGTGTGTGCGTGTGTGTGTGTGTGTGTGTGTGTATACTTTACATATGTGTGTTTATTTGTGTGTGTATATATATACATGTATGTGTGTGTTCGTGTGTGTATATATATATATATATATATATATATCTTATACTATATTAGTGAAAGCACTGTATGTTTGCCTGCCTGCCTGCATGCATGCATGCATGCCAGGCTGCCTGCCTGGATGTCCGGTGTCCCTAGGGGAAATCTCATTGGTCCCTTGGTCCGCCCCCGCACA
Source organism: Ascaphus truei (assembly GCF_040206685.1). Classification (NCBI taxonomy): domain Eukaryota; kingdom Metazoa; phylum Chordata; class Amphibia; order Anura; family Ascaphidae; genus Ascaphus; species Ascaphus truei. Next base: position 63,944,827 of record NC_134489.1, on the reverse strand, counting down.
CCTCTCATTGGCCTGAGGCGGAGTGACGGGCCAAAGGACACACACACACAGGGACACACACACACAGGGACACACACTCTCCCCCGTCAGTTGGACCGCAGCTCACCTTCCACCCCCCCCCCTCCTCTCCCGGTGCCCCTCCTCTCCCGGTGCCCCTCACTCTCCCGGTGCCCCTCACTCTCTCCCCCCTCCCCACCTCACCCAAATCCCCACGCTCCGCAACATCCCCAGCCGCACCATCACCCTCACCGTGCGCCGCGGAGGAAGCGCGGCCCTGCTGCTCACCAGCAAACTCCAGGCTCTTCCCCCCTCACGGCGCGGCCCTCCTGCTCTCCCCCTCACGTGCGCCGCTACCGGAGAGGGGAAGCGTCGCGGGACTCCCCATCACGTGCGCCGCTACTGGAGAGGGGAAGCGTCGCGGGACTCCCCATCACGTGCGCCGATACCGGAGAGGGGAAGCGTCGCGGGACTCCCCATCACGTGCGCCGCTACTGGAGAGGGGAAGCGGCGCGGGACTCCCCATCACGTGCGCCGATACCGGAGAGGGGAAGCGTCGCGGGACTCCCCATCACGTGCGCCGCTACTGGAGAGGGGAAGCGGCGCGGGACTCCCCATCACGTGCGCCGCTACCGGAGAGGGGAAGCGCGGCGCGGGACTCCCCCTCACGTGCGCCGCTACCGGAGAGGGGAAGCGCGGCGCGGGACTCCCCCTCACGTGCGCCGCTACCGGAGAGGGGAAGCGCGGCGCGGGACTCCCCATCACGTGTGACGCTACCGGAGAGGGGAAGCGCGGCGCGGGACACCTGCCACTCTTGCCCCCCCCCAGCTTCCCGAACTCACCTCCTGCCCCAGCCAGATGCCACGGGGTCAAGGTAAGTCACACACCGTCTCCCACCCACGCACTGTCACCCAGTCACCCACACACCCACCCAGTCACTTTCACCCACTCAGTCACCCACTCAGTCACTCACTCAGTCACCCACTCAGTCACTCACTCAGTCACCCACCCACTCAGTCACCCACCCACTCAGTCACCCACCCACTCAGTAACCCACCCACCCACTCACTTAGTCACCCAAAAAATCACTTAGTCACCCACCCACTCACTCAGTCACCCACCCACTCAGTCACCCACCCACTCACTCAGTCACCCACCCACTCACTCAGTCACCCACTCAGTCACCCACCCACACACCCACCCAGTCACCCACTCAGTCACCCACACACCCACCCAGTCACCCACCCAGTCACTTTCACCCAGTCACCCACTTTCACTCAGTCACCCACCCACTCAGTCACCCACTCACTCAGTCACCCACTCACTCAGTCACCCACTCAGTCACCCACCCACACACCCACCCAGTCACCCACCCAGTCACTTTCACCCAGTCACCCACTTTCACCCAGTCACCCACCCACTCAGTCACCCACCCACTCAGTCACCCACTCAGTTACCCACCCATTCAGTCACCCAGTCACCCATTCAGTCAGTCACCCATTCAGTCAGTCACCCAGTCACCCACCCATTCAGTCAGTCAGTCACCCACTCACCCACCCAGTCACCCACTCACCCACCCAGTCAGTCACCCACTCACCCACCCAGTCAGTCACCCACTCACCCACCCAGTCAGTCACCCACTCACCCACCCAGTCAGTCACCCACTCACCCACCCAGTCAGTCACCCACTCACCCACCCAGTCACCCACTCACCCACCCAGTCAGTCACTCACCCACCCAGTCAGTCACCCACCCACCCAGTCACCCATTCACCCACCCAGTCAGTCTCCCACTCACCCACCCAGTCAGTCTCCCACTCACCCACCCAGTCAGTCTCCCACTCACCCACCCACCGACCCAACTCACCCACCCAACCACCGACCCAAAGTCACCCACTGACCCAAAGTCACCCACCCACTGACCCAAAGTCAAACCGACCCAAAGTCACCCACCCACCGACCCAAAGTCACACACCCACCGACCCAAAGTCACACACCCACCGACCCAAAGTCAAACCGACCCAAAGTCACCCACCCACCGACCCAAAGTCACCCACCCACCGACCCAAAGTCAAACCGACCCAAAGTCACCCACCCACTCAGTCACCCACCCACTCAGTCAAGTGTCACACACCCACCCAGTCACCCACACACTCAGTGAACTCAGTCACCCACCTAGCTGTCAAGGGGGAAGGGGGGAAGCCTAACCCTGTCGTACGCCCCCCCAAAATTATATCCCGGGCAACGCCGGGTCTCTCAGCTAGTATATATATATATATATAACTTTTTGGGTGTGTGTACATGTGTGTGCGCGTGCATGCTTGCATATATACTTTACATGTGTGTGTTTATGTGTGTGTGTGTATATATGTGTATATATATATATATATATATATATATATATATATTTATATTTATGTATGCATGTATGTATGTGTGTGTATGTAGTATATAAAAATATTACTTGTGAGCACATTTCCATGTCTTAGACAGGTCTGCAACCTTGCCTTTCACCATTATCACCTAGCATACAGTGCTTCCACTGCAGCAAGGGATTCAGGGAAATTACATGCAAATGAGCACACAGAGCCACCTTTTGTCATAAATCCATTATTACACGGAATCCTTAAGCCAATGCTCGCTGTTTTAAACACAGCTTTTAAACATAGCCTGGGATGAGATGCAAAGCCAGTGAACCCACTGTGCATACTTTTTGGACTTGTGTATATATGTGTGCATGAATTTATGTGTGAGTGTAATTATATCTACAGACAGAATATGTGTGTACAGTATAAATCTGAAGGTGTCATTGGCTGGCTATATATAGCTGTCTCGCTCTCTCCTCACCCTCTCTTCTTCTGTGACACACGGGAGCTGGTCAGAGAGTCAGCTTCTGGTTACCCAGGACTAGAAATAAGAGACAAGTTACTGGTGACTAGTTGCCGGATAAAACGGGAGAGAGAGAGACCATGAAGAAAGCAGGTGAGAAAGAGAGAGGGAGAGAAACGGGGAGAGAGAAAGAGGGAGAAATGGAGCGAGGGAGGAAGGGTGTTGGAGGGCGTGGAATAGAGAGAGAATGGGGGGGGGGTGTGATGAAGGGGTAGAGAGAAGGGGGGAAGGGAGTGAAAGAGAGGAAGAATGAAAGTGGGATATAGGGCGAGAGGGACAGAGAGAGAAAAGTAGGGTGAGAGAGAGAGAGTGAGAGGGACACATGCAGCTGTCAGTAAACTGAGACAGCCCCCCCCCCTCACACACCCAAAATAACCCCAGTGTCTCTACGAGAGAGCACATTGTCTGTGTGTGTGTACATACACATACATAAATATACACACACTACATGTGTATACTGAGAAATATACCTACCATTATTGTCTGTTTACAAACAACATAATCCGCCGTGCGGTACAATGCGGTCGGAAGACAATAACAGTAAAGTATCAACATTAGCATGCACTGGTACAGTAGCTCCCATGAGCTTACAATCTATAAGGAAGGGTGGAAACATATGCTTCAGGTGAACAAGTGTGGTGTGTTTCTGAAAGCTGCTTGCTTTGAAGCTGGTAGCTGGGATGTTCGGCCCTTTTTATAGCAGATGCTCAGTATTATTGTAGAGGCAGGAGGTAAAAAATGTAGGGCAGGAGTGGTCAACTCCAGTCCTCAAGTGCCACCACCAGGTCAGGTTTTCAGGATATCCCTGCCTCAGCACAGGTGACTGAGCCACTGATTGAGCCACTTGTGCTGAAGCAGGGATCTCCTGCAAACCTGACTTATTGGTGGCCCTTGAGTACTGGAGTGGGCCACCACTGGTTTAGGATATCAAGAGGAAAGCTTCCTAGAAGAAGTGAGTTGTCAGGTCGTGTTTAAATGTGTTCAGGGTGGGGGAAAGTCTAAATGTCCTGAGGCACGGAATTCCATAGGTGTGGCTCAGCCCAGCAGAAGTCTTAAGGGTGGGAGTGGGAGGAGGTGATTATGGGCAGAGCGAAGAGGGCATTGGGGAGAAATCTTTTAAAATCACCATCCCCCTGTTTGATAATATACGTAATATATGACTTGTCTATAGGGAAATATTTGGAGATGAGTTCTGAGATGTACTGTATAGTATGGTAGGCTAGCAGAGTTCTGTATGTGAGGACGATGTTATTGGTAACCAGTGTAGGGAGATAATGAGGGAGTGCATAGGATTTTATTGAACTCTGGGGTAAGAAAGGGGCAGATTCTGGCAATATTGAGGAGGTGGAAGCGGCATGATTTGGTGAGGGACTGTACAGTATGTGGGTGATGAAGGAGAGGGAGGAATCGCAGATGACTCCTAAGCATCGGGCTTGGGGTATTGGAGCTAAGGCACCGTTATTAATGTTTATAGTAAATATCAGTGTAGGGATGGAATTGGTGGGCGAGAAGATAAGAAGTTCTATTTAGGATAAACTGAGTTCAAGGCCTTGGTGGAACATGCAGCAGGACATAGCAGAGAGAAAATAAAAGAGACACTGCCATCTACTGCACTTTTTCGCTCACCTGCTGTCTCTGAAAGTCTCCCATCATACCACTTAGTTTGTAAGCTCTCCGGGGCAGGGATTTCCTTTCCTATTTTGTCTGATTTAGTTTGTTGCACTTATTGTATTATAATCCCCTGCATTGCATTGTCTCTGTTGTAAAGCTCTGAATACACAGTGGGTGCTATATAAATAAAGACATACATACAAAGATATACAATGAGTCACTTGGTTCCAGAGGGAGCGAAAGAGGTTTGAAAGGACAGCTAGACTGGGTATCATCGGCATAAAGATAATAAATTAGTTTTGTCTTTCAAATAGACTGCTAAATCTTGGGCACTAAAGACAGGGGGACGAGCTGGTGGGGGTGGGCAAGGAAGAGAATTAATAGTGGAGAAAAGATGTTGAGGACCGGAAAATAGACGAGATAAAAGAGTTGAGAAATATTGGTCTGGCCAGTGACAGGGCAGCATTGTAGAAAGAGAACCCATTTGTAACAGGAACCCCTTCTTCAGTGTGGGAGCCATTGTGGCAGAACCCGAGTGTGCTAGAGTGCCAGAATGGGGGCCTAAGGGGATGAGGACTACAAGTGGTAGCAGGAGCAGCTTGGTCTAAGGCCGTGATTATACCAAGTGCTGCACCTCAGGAGCGCTATTCTGTGACGTCACCCAGCGCTGCCGGAGAGCAGCATCTTGATTATACCGGGGAGGGAGCACAGAAGAAGCTTGGAGGCGTGGCCGTGAGCGGTTCGCCCTCATTGGCTGAACCGTTCACGTGACACGGCCGTCATCAGAAAAAAAACTAATTTGCCAGTCTCTTCCCCAGCCGACCGCTTTGCAGTACGGCGCGCTGCGACCGTCGCCAGCGGTGTGAGCACTTTCATTGGATTTATGCTACTAGTTGGGGAGGTAAGAAGATACTGTTTTGGGCAGATGTTGGTAGCTCTGGGCAGGACAAATTACATAAGGGAGAGACGAGGGGGACTAGAGAGTTGGTGAATTGGACGGGCTGTGTGTAAAGTGTGTGAGGGGGTAGGACTAGTGGGGGTTGCAGGAGGTAGAGTGAGGATAAAAGGGGAGGTTGTGATCAGAGGGAGTTTGGGGTATGTTAGAAGAGCCAGAGATAGAGCAGAGACAAGAGAATACAAGGTCAGCTGAGTTTCCAGCTCTACGAGTGGAAAAGTTGGTGCACTGAGAGCGACCAAATAGGAAGTTAGTGAGAGTGCAGTAGGTGATCAGTACAGTTAGGTCCGGAAATAATTGGACACTGACACAATTTTCATAATTTTGGCTCTGTACGCCACAACAAGGGATTTGAAATGAAACAACCGAGATGCAATAGAAGTGCAGACTTTCAGCTTTAATTCAAGGGTTTGAACAAAAATATCGTATGAAACGTTTAGGAATTGCAACCATTTTCATACACAATCCCCTTAGTTCAGGGGCTCAAATGTAATTGGACAAATTAGCACAAACATAAATACATTTTTTATTTTTAATACTTTGTCGAGAATCCTTTGCAGGCAATGACTGCTTGAAGTCTGGAACGCATTGACATCACCAAACGCTGGGTTTCCTCCTTTGTGATGCTTTGCCAGGCCTTTACTGCAGCTTTCGTCAGTTTTTTGTTCGTGGGTCTTTCTGCCTTACGTTTTGTCTTCAGCAAGTGAAATGCATGCTCGATCGGGTTGAGATCAGGTGATTGATTCGGCCATTGCAGAATATTCCGCTTATTTGCCTTAAAAAAACTCCTGGTTGCTTTCGCAGTATGTTTTGAGTCATTGTCCATCTGTAAAGTTAAGCGCCATCCAATCAACTTCGCTGAATTTGGCTGAATGTGAGCAGAAAATATATCCCTATACTCTTGAGAATTCATCCGGCTGCTTCTGTCTTCTGTCACATCCTCCATAAACAGTAGTGACATAGTGCCATTGTAAGCCATGCATGCCCATGCCATCACACTGTCTCCACCGTGTTTTACAGATGATGTGGTATGCTTCGGTTCATGAGCCGTTCCAAGCCTTCTCCATACTTTTTTCTTCCCATCATTCTGGTACAGGTTGATCTTAGTTTCATCTGTCCAAAGAATGCTGTTCCAGAACTGGGCTGGCTTTTTTAGATATTGTTTGGCAAAGTCTAATCTGGCCTTTCTATTCTTGGGGCTTATGAATGGTTTGCACCTTGTGGTGAACCCTTTGTATTTGCTTTCGTGAAGTCTTCTCTTTATGGTAGACTTGAATAATGATATGCCTATCTCCTGGAGAGTGTTCTTCACTTGGCTGGATGTTGTGAAGGGGTTTTTCTTTACCATGAAAAGGACCCTACGATCATCCACCACTGTTGTCTTCCGTGGACGTCCAGGCCTTTTTGTGTTGCAGAGCTCACCAGTGCGTTCTTTTTTTCTCAGAATGTACCAAACTGTTGATTTGGCCACTCCTAATGTTCCTGCTATCTCTCTGATGGACTTTCTTTTTTTTTGCAGCCTAAGGATGCCCTGTTTCACTTGCATTGAAAGTTCCTTTGACCGCATGTTGTGGGTTCACAGCAACAGCTTCCAAATGTGAATGCCAAACCTGGAATAAACTCCAGACCTTTTACCTGCTTAATTGATGCTGAAATAACGAAGGAATAGCCCACACCTGTTCATGAAACAGCTTTTGAGTCAATTGTCCAATTACTTTTGGTCCCTTGAAAAAGAGGGGGCTACATACTAAAGAGATGTAATTCCTAAATCCTTCCTCCAATTTGTATGTGAATACCCTCAAATTAAAGCTGATAGTCTGCACTTTAAGCCCATATTCATTATTTAACTGTAACTTGAATTGATTTTGGTACACAGCCGAAATAACAAAACTTGTATCAGTGTCCAATTATTTCCGGACCTAACTGTATGTTATAATCTCCTAAAATGATTGTAGGGATGTTAAGAGGGCCCATGGGGGCCAACTATGATCATATCTATCTATACACACACACACTATATATATATATATAAATGTAAATACAACTGTATGCTCATCTGCATGTCTTAGGCAGGTCTGCAACCCCGCCTTTCCCCATCATCACCCAGCACACAGCACTTCCACTGCAGCAAGGGATTCTGGGAAATGACATGCAAATGAGCACACAGTGCCACTTTTTGCTTCAAAAACCATTTTTAACATGGTTCCCTATAGGCTTAAGCTTGCTGCATGGTCACAGCTTTGAGCACAGCCAGGGTTAAGGTGCATACCCAAAAACCCACCCATAGACAGCTGTTTCGACCTATATGGGTCTCATCAGTGTGGGGTTGATTAACTGGGTATGCAAAGAAGCTAAAGGATAGGCCAACCATATATATATATTCTTCAGTATTAGGTGATACCTTTTTTATTGGACTAACAATTTATGTCATAGGACAAACTTTCGAGAGTTCTCCTCTCTTCTTCAGGTCAAGCAATACCTGAAGAAGAGAGGAGAACTCTCGAAAGCTTGTCCTATGACAAATTGTTAGTCCAATAAAAAAGGTATCACCTAATACTGAAGAACTCATTTATTCTGCACTATCGCAACTGGACTAACACGGCTATTTTCTGCTATATATATATATATATATATATATATATATATATATATATATATATATATATATATATATTATATTGACACTTTACTATTATATATATATATATATATATCTTTTTATATACTCTATCTCTTCACTATATATATATATATATATATATATATATATATATATATATATATATATATATATACACCCACATACCATCACACACCCTTTCTCTCTCTCTCTGTGTATATATATATATTCATAGCTTCTCTTGTGAATATTTTATGTACTTCAACTGAGTAAATTAATCCTCTCTCTCTCTCTCTCTCTCTCTCTCTCTCTCTCTCTCTCTCTCTCTCTCTCTCTCTCTCTCTCTCTCTCCCTCTCTCTTTATCCCTCCATATCTCTTCCCCTCTATCTCTCTCCCCTGCCCCTTCTCTCTCTCCCTGTCACCCCTCTCTCTTTCTCTCCCCCCAACCCCCAATTCTCTCGCCATCTTTCATCTCCCTCTAACTCCTTCCTGTTTCTATCCGTTTCTTTTTCTCTCGCTCTTTCCCTTTCTCTCATCTCCTCTCGTTATCCTTTTCTCTGCCCTTTCTCTCCTAATTCTCTTCCTCTCTTCTTTCTTCTCTCTAACCCTCTCCACCCCTTGCCCCCTCCCTGTTTCTCTCTCTCACAGTTACAGACCTCCTGTATTGGAGGGACACTACTCTCTCAGCAGGCGGTCTCACGTCGCTCACGCTCTCTCTGCTCTGCCTGTCTCAGTTCAGTGTGATCAGCGTAGTGTCTTACGGATGTCTCATCCTCCTCAGTGCGACGGTCATTCTGCAAGTGTACTCTCAGCTCCTGTGCGCTCTGCATAGAGGAGACGGAATCAACCCCTTCCAGTAAATAGCAGAGCGGTGTAGTATTATAGTGTGTCTGCCGACAGTATGCACCGGGTGTAAGAGTGTGAGAATGGTGTAGTGGTGTGGTGTAGCAGAGTAGAGTAATAGTGTGTATCTCCCTGCAGGATGTACCTGGACGCTGACCTCACACTTTCCGCACAGCAGGTGGAGGACTGCTCGGCCTGCGTTCTTTCCTTCTGCTGCTCCACACTCTGCACACTCAGGCGTCTCTTCCTGGTGGAGGATCTGAGGGAGTCACTCAAGGTGACACAACAACTACAAAACTACACAATGTGACACTACTACACTCAATGTGATGCTACTAGACACAATGTGACAACTACATAATGGGACTTGAACTGTCATACCGATGATCCCTCAGTCTCCTGGGCATCTCTCTTTAACTTCATCCTTTGGCCTCCACCAAAGGACCAATTCCAGAACCCACAAGGATGGTCACTACATAGAAAACGGTTCCCTCTCTGATATAACTGTCTTCCCCCTTCCGCTCTCTGACCATCACCTCCTATTATTCACCACCACTCATTTCTGTCACCCCCCATCTACCTGTTCTACTCGCTACTCTCAAGACCTTTGCTGCATTGACCACTCTGCACTGGCATCTACCCTGAACTCTAACCTCTCTTCTCTCTCTTCTTCCTCTGAACCTGACAATGTTTTCAACTCTTACAACTCTACCCTCCCCTCTTCTCTTGATCTATATGCCCCTTCTCTGCTCCGGCACACAGGTCCCGCTAACCCACGACCATGACTTAATTCACAAATACACTACGGACACACGTGCACTCGCTCTTCTGAATGCCTATGGTGGAAATCTCATACTCGGGCTGATTTTCTACACTATAACTTTCTCCTCTCCTGTTTTAACTCTGCTCTCTCTAAACAACACAACCAAACAACACAACCAAACAACACAACTGCTCCTCGCTCATCAACACTCACAAATCCAGTCCATGCCGTCTTTTCTCTGTCTTTACCTCTCTCCTCCGACCTTCCCACACTTCCCATCCTTCCCTCACTTCTCCTCAAGCCTTTGCCGATCTCTTTAAAGGTAAGGTGGATGCTATCCACAATGAGATTCCTTATGTCCCTTCCCTCTCCTCTCTGCTTCTACCTAGACCTCCTTCCTCCAGTCTTGACTCCTTCTCTCCTGTTACAGAGTTGGAAGTTTCTAACCTGATTTTCTCTTCTCCCTCTACCACATGCCCTCTTGATCCCATTACCTCACAACTTATCAGAACTCTTACTTCTGTCTTATTCCCCACTCTCATCCACATCTTTAGTTCCGCCATGTTCTCTGGCACTTTCCCCTCCTCGTTTAAGCAGGCACTGGTCACATCTACTCTCAAATACACCCTAGACGCTACTTGCCTTACTAACTACTGTACTGTATCCCTCCTACCGTTGTCCTCCAAACTGTTAGAATGTCTTGTGTTCTCCCGTATGTTCAACTTTTTCATTAGCATGCCCTCGTGGACCCTTTACAATCGGACTTTCGTACAGCTCACTAAACAGAGACGGTGCTCACTAACATTTTCCCCTACTTATCCCATGCGATCTCACTGCTGCCTTCGATACTGTTGATCACTCTCTTCTCCTTCATATTCTAAACTCTCTTGCTATCCGTAACCAAGCCCTGTCCTTGTTCTCCTCATACGTCTCCCATCACACATTGTCTGTCTCTGTTGCTAACATGTCTTTGTCTTCTGTTGATCTGTCTGTTGGTGGTTCTTAGGGCTCTGTTCTGGGACCTCTCCTTTTCTCTCTCTATACACTATCACTTGGTGACCTCATCAACACTTTTGGCCTTAGGTATCATCTCTATGCAGATGATACACAGATATATCTATCCACCCCGACCCTCACTCCTGAAATCCAGCCCAAGTCTGGGATTGCCTCCTGGCTATATCCTTGTGGATGGTGCTCTGCCGCCTTAAACTTAATATGTCTAAAACTGAGCCCCTCATATGTCCCCCCAAACCTGGCCTAATATCCTCCTTTCCATCACAGCAAACAGTACTACCACTTACCCTGTCGCCAAAGCGCGTTGCCCAGAAGTGACATTTGACTCGTCCCTTTCCTTCACCATTCACATTAACGCTATGGCTAAAATGTGTCGCTTCTTCCTTCATAACATTGCCAAGATCCTCCCTTTCCTCTGTCTATCTTCTGCTAAATCTCTAATGGATGCCCTTATCCTCTCCCGACTGGATTATTGTAACATACTACGAACCGGCCTCCCTGCCTCACAACTTTCTCCTTTGCAATCCATCCAAAAATCTGCTGCTTGAATAATTTCATTCTCGCCCAGTCTCTGCTCATCTCCTCCTTAAATCCCTCTCCTGGCTTGACCTCAAATTTCGGATTACCTACAAAGTCCTCATTACCTTTTACGGTTCTCCACTCATCTGCTTCTGCACTCTACAAATAACTGTCTCCTTTCCACTGCTTTCACCTCTGCTTCTCTCTCTCAACTCAAACCTTTTCCCCTCACTGCCCCTTACCTGTGGATCTCCATCACACTCGGTATATGCCAAGCACCCGCTCCCCCCACCTTTAAGACAAACCTTAAAACTTGCCTCTTAAATGAAGCATTTCAATAGCCTGGACTCGTGGCTCTTGTCCCACAACCACAATTGCTCCAACCAGCCATTGAAGCCAAGCACAGCCATCTACTGCACTTACTCCTTCACCTGCTGTCTCTGTCAGTCTCACAACACAACACTTAGATTGTAAGCTCTTCAGGGAAGGGATGCCCTTTCCTAGTGTCTGATCTTGCTTGTTGCACTTATTATAGTTTCCTGTACAATGTTGTTGTTGTCTCTTTTGTAAAGTTCGGAGTACTCTGTGGGCGCTAAATAAATAAAGATATACATACAATGTGATAACTGCACACAATGTGACAATATACCCTGACCCCATAGCTGCTCCTCTCTCCTCCCTCCAGTTCCTGCTCCTGCTTTATCTCCTCACATACGTTGGAGCCACATTCAACGGTCTTACTCTGCTACTCCTGGGTAAGAGTGCTGGCTTCAGAGCCAGACTGGTGTAGTAATGCAGTGCAGCAGAGCTGGGAAGTAGGGTTGTGTATTAGATTGGTGTAGAAGTGTGGTGTGCTGAGAACTCTTTCTGCCTTTCAGGTGTAATTGGAGCCTTCACAGTTCCAGTCCTGTACAAACAGCATGAGGTAAGTGCAAATCATCCATCTGCAGAGCATCTCACCCCCTGCAAAGCAACCCTTGCAGAGCATCTCACCCCCTTTAAAGCATCCTCTGCACAGCATCTTATGCCTGCAGAACATCTCAAACTCTAGAACCTCTCGCCCTCTGGTGTCTCACCTCCTGCAGAGCGTCTCACATTCTGAAGAGCATCTCACACGCTGCAGACCATCTACCTCCTACAGAGCACTTTACCGCCTCCACAGTGTTGCACCCCCTTCAGAGCATGTAACCCCCTCAGGACATCTCCCCGCCAAACACATCTAACTCCCTGCAGAGCATTTTTACCCTGCACAGCTTCCCACCCCCTGCAGATTGCCTGGGGCAGAACTACCATGTGTGCAGCAGGTGCAAGTCTCCGGGCCCCCCTTCTATGTTCCTCCTCTGCCCCTGCAGATCATCTCATCCCACCGCAGCACAACTCACATCTTTATGAGCAGCACACCCTCACAGTATGTCTCACCCCTATAGAGCATCTCGCCCCCCTGCAGATCGTCACTCCATTAACTCCTCCCTTCCCCTACAGGGGCAAGTTGACTATTATGTGTCTTTCGTGACCAATCAGCTGAGAGAGATTAGAAAAAAGTGAGTCCCTCATTAGCAATATTCATTACTAGGTGTTTAATATAAATTCATCTTAATTAATACAACTTTTGATAATTAAAATATGAATTATTTCAGCTAATTATACACCTTTTAATAATAATTAAAAACAATTATAATGCCAGTTTAAGATATGTATATTCATTCATTTTAATACATATGATTAATTATTATAAATATGGTGTCAATTTAATATATATTATTCATAACAATATGTCATATGCTATTCCTTAATATTTTGCAATTTTAATATATATACTAAATCCTTAATATATTGCTATTCTAATACATCAGTAATATTTTGTTTACATCTTGCCATTTAAATAGATACCAATAATTTCTATTTCAATAAATATTGTTTACAAATATTATTGTGTGTTATTTTTTAATATTTATGAGCAATAGGGAGACAGAACCGCACACAAAAAATCCATTGGGTTTTGGAAAAATGCGTGTCTGGCAAAACCACCTGTGTTTATATATATATATATATATATATATATATATATATATATATATATATATATATATATATATATATATACACACACACACACACACACATACAGGAGAATGTGTGCGGCTGACTCGTAAATCAGCACATCATTTGCTGCAAAAATATAGACTTTTTAATGTACAGTGTAGAAAAATAGCACTTTTGCTATGTCTCAGACAGGTCTGCAACCAGGGATTCTGGGTAATGACATGCAAATGAGCACAGTGTGTCACTCTTTACTTCTTATCCATTTTAACAGGGAACCCTATAAAGATGTCATTACCCAGAATCCCTGGCTGCAGTGGAAGCACTGTATGTTAAGCGATAATGGGGAAATACAGGATTGCAGACCTGTTTGGGACATGTGACTGTGCTCTCAAGTGGTATATTTATTCACTGTTCGCTGTACGCTGTACGGTCACTTATTTTTACCCACCATAACTATTTTTAATGTCAGGCTTTTTGATGAAACTAAGTGGAACAAAAGGAAGAGCTAGCAATTCAGGGCAGCAGCCCTTTCGTCAGATCAACCCTCATGGATGATTATGAGTAGAATAACATAATTTAATAATATAATACAATAATATGAATACTATAATTAAATCATACCATAAGACATTAATAAAAATATAAGAAATATAATACAATAATAACATGATATAATATAATAATATGGTACAGTATAATATATAAAACAATGTAATACAAAAATACTAATATACAGTATATTACAATAATAATCACTTTATATCATATAAATATAATATTACATAATATATATAGCCAGTGGTCGACAAATCACCAAAAAATCTACTCGCCACACAAAAAAATCTACTCGCCACCTAGTACCACGTGTGCTGCTTGGGCCAATAGGAGCTCGCCACGATGTTAAATCCACTCGCCCGGGGCGAGCAAATGTATAGGTTTGTCGAACACTGTATATAGCCATATAACAAATATAATATAATACAATATTGATACAAACGGCTAAAATACAATTCAATAATAGTATATATACCATAATAACATAATACATATATAATAATAGAGAATAATAATATATTTAATATAATAATGCCTTTTATAATAGCAAGCAAAGACGGGAGGGTAGCCATGTTGGTCCTTTCTTCCACGTAGTAACAAAGGAGGGAGAGGAAGTAGGTGATACCTGATGAAGGACCCTGAGAGGTTGGAAAGCTTGGAACATATCAAGTACTTGTTGGTCCAATAAAGGTCTCCAAACATGTACTTCCTCTCCCTCCTTTTGTATATTATAGGGAAGTGTGTGCTGTAGTTTCTTCTTCCAGCCACTAGATGTCGACACCTCCTTGTGTAATTCAACACATTCATGGGTTATTGAATAAGAAAATATTATTGACTGCGCAATTAACATTTGCCAACATTTCATTCGTTTTTGTAATTATTAATGCCCTAATAATGGTAATTATATTTTCATACTAACAATAATACTAAATAAATAATAATAAAACAACATTTAAATAGTGATTACTAAAATAAGAGGAAGTCTAAGAAAATAACAATAATAAAGTGAACATTAATATTAATCATATTAATAATAGTACTAATAATATAGTTAACATTAATAGTTATAATTAATAATACAATTTGTACTGTATTACCATATATAATTAAATATATATATATTTATTTATTTATAAAATGTTTTACCAGGAAGTATTACATTGAGAGTTACCTCTCGTTTTCAAGTATGTCATATTAATTGTGAAATATGATCAGATTTATATTATTAGTACTAATGTGAATTAATATTTTTCCTTATTTTGACAGAATTCTGGCACGATCGGCAGTCAAAGAAGACTAATTGATAATTAATTAGCACAGGCTCTGACCCGCACACCTTTGTAAACGCCTTACCAACAGTATTAAAAATGGCAAACCCTAGCCCATTTTCATGCTACCAGAAGCAATGCACTGCAGGGGCAGAATTACTTGCCATTTTTCCGGAGAAATATTTTCCCTGCTATTTTAATTAATATTATAAATTAAGATTAAATTATAATAGTATTGATTAATTAAAGGAGTAATTCCGCCTACACATTTTTGTTTCTGCTAAGTTCCCTTTACGAACAATAATCTTGCCAGTTTTCTGGGAAACTTCAATGTATGTATTTCTGATCTAGATGTTTTTCCGATAATAAATCTTTTTTGATTTTAATACTTCTGGTTTGAGATATATTTGTATTATATGTATGATACCGTAACATGTCGGCAAAACAAAATCTTGCCTCTTTTACGGTAACGCTACTAATAAGTAGATGTAATTATTATTATTTTAGGGTTCATATTTTTTATTTGCCATTGAAAAAATCTTGACGTTTTTCCAGGAGGATATTTTTCTTCCATAGGGGTAAAACAAAATATTTTGCTGCTGTTCCGGAAAAAATATCCTACTGTGGTATAGCAGCGAAACAAAATCTTTATATTTTTTGGGGGTAATGCGATTAATAATTATTGGAATTATTTTCAAATTAATATTTTAGGTTTCCCATTAAAACAAAATCTCTCTTGTTTTTCTGGGCAAATAAAACCGTTTTTCATGGCGGGCAAAACAAAATCTCACTGTTTTTTCTGATAACGCTATTAATAATTATTTTTAGTTATGATTATTTCTAATTAATATTTTTATTTGCCTCCCGTTTTTCCTGGAGAATATTATGTCGCCAACACCTATAAAGACAAAATAAACACTATTCTAAAGTGTCATCGCCACAGACCTGCACTCTACAACTCCCACAACATCGCACCCCACCTACCCTCAACTCCACCCAAGAAGTCTTCCACCTTCTAGCTTCCTCCTCCCCTACCACCTGTCCCTTTGATCCCATTCCTGATAAGCTATTCCGCTCACACTTATCCTCTATCATTGCTATCATAATCCACCTCTTCAACCTCGCCCTTACCATCGGCAACTTTCCTTCTTTCTTTACGTTGGCCCTTATTACACCTGTCCTGACGCGGTATTGTCTCAGTTTAGGCAGCTATCTCAGTTCACTCTTTTGCATCCCAACTGCTGGATCATATCGTATACATGTTGGACGTCCTCTCCTCAAACTCCCTCCTGGATTCTCTGTCATTTAGATTCAAGTTAAACCGCTCCATAGAGACAGCTCTCGCTGAAGTTACCAATGATCCTCTCCCAAGGACATCACTCCTTGCTAACTTTATGGAGAGTTGTTTGAGTCTTATGGTATACATCCCAATAAGCATACTGCAGTGACGGCCTATATGAGACTGGCAAGACAATGTCTCTGGATATGTTTAGGACACTAGTGCAGAGGTATGACCAGGGAGACATATATTGGGGAAAATAAACTTTGGCTTTTATTCAGCCCGTAGCTTTGAACAATTCCGTTTTAAGGGAGCACACAAAACAGCCTATCTCCCTGTAGAGGCTAACTCACTCTCTCAGTCCCTATCTGCAGGGCTGGGAGGATAGGCCTCTTACCAGCCTCTGACTCAAAGTCCAAAGAGGTACCTGTTATCAGGGTCTCTTTCCCTCAGGCCGGGTGTGGGTTGGTGTCCGTGGAGGGAAACCTCTGGTGGGTTACAGTGACCGCTGTGTCCTGGAATAGAGGTGCTGGTTCCCTGCGATCCGTCACTGTAAGCATACACCTTCCATGTGCTATTGAGATTTGTTCCTGGGAATCACTTCTAGCAGCCCAGGCCCTCTGTGCTTAAGAGCCCTATGCAGTTAGTGCAGCAAAACATTTAAAGCCTGCTTGGTGAGCCAGGTGGAGACTGGCTAATTTGACTCTGGCTACAGATTAATCAGCTACATACAGGCTTTATGTGTGCTGCCTTTTTAAACCGGGGGAAAGGCTCAGTCACAATATGTTTCCCATTTCTTGCATATTCAGCGCTACACGATCTAGCTAGTGACGCTAGTATCATAATTAAGCTTATTAAGGTGGGTCATTATGAACTATGCTCAATATTGTAGTGAGGTGACAGCTTTCTGATACTTCCTGCTGTCATTCCTTGGAAAAAGCAATATATTACTTGTACATGTGGAACTCTCCCAGGGATGAATATCTGATAGTACTTTCAAATGTCTTCATAATGATCATCCACGTGGACGAACCATCTATATGTAAGGGGGTCACCCCCGGTTCCCCTGATCTTTCTTTGCCCCCTGCCTTACCCCTGTGGCAGTGGGGGAAGGGGACGGCGACTTCTCCCGGCGGGCACCGCCATCTTGGTTGCGGTGCGAGGTTCGCGCAATGCGCAGAGGTTCGCGCAATGCGCAGAGGTTGGCCAGGGTAGTGGTGGCCATCGCCAGTGTGCCGGAGCTCTGGGAGGTTGCGCAGGCGCAGTTAAGCGTAGCGGCGGCCATTACAGCGTCGCACATGCGCAGTAAAGATCGTGCACGCGGTCCCCATAGGAAAGAGCTGTGCCAATGACAACAATTCCCAGCAGCCTCTGGGGACTGCACTTTCACCCTGGTCACAGGCAGCATTGAAGCCAATAGAGCTGGCAGATTCTCATGCTGCAGAGTTGCAACAATGTTGTGTGCAGACAGGGTTTTTGTCAGTTGGATCCAGGAAGAGATTGGGGAAGGTAGTGTACACAGAGCAGGGCTCTGCTGTACTAGACCAGAGAAACCCCAGGCCCCAGGTAGGCCCCACTCCCCACTAGGTTAGTGGGTAAGTTCATAGGTAAGGCCCCTAGGTTAGGGACCCTGCCCTTAGGTGCGTGTGAGGTGCAGCCTTGTCAGTGTCACGGCTGTCAGTGCTGTGAGTGCTGACAAGAAGGCATAGTGTGTGTGCAGCCGTTTGCTGCAGGTACAGTTAGTGCAGTGGGTTGCTGCAGGTGCTGGGAGTATTAGTTAGCAGTCAGGACCGGGAAGAGCTAGGGGAACGGATTAGGCCAGTAACCCCCCTAGGCCCCAGATAGGTCTTCACTCCCCAGCTTGTGGTGCTACAGGGACAGGCCCTAGGTTAGAGACCCTGTCACAGTAGTACCAGTGATAGATAGGGACACAGCGGACGCTGCGCTCCCCGAGAAGAGACTTGGGCTCAAGTCTGTACCCACAGAGACAGAGACTATCTCCAGGGTGGGATCGCCCCTGGCGGACCCCGTGCGAGGAAACACAGGATCAGACGGAATCAGCAAGTGGCAGATCCTTTTCGAAGTTGCTTGCAGGCCCGAGTGCAGGAGCGCTCGGCAGGTACCCCCATAAGTGCACCAACGTATACCATACTCATTATAATTACACATAGTGGCAGCGTTGACCACGGGACAAAAGGGGTTAGGCTGTGGACACGGTGTGGTTATACACGGTGGTGGGTAGGTACACTCCTAGTGGAGTGAGAGACACTGAGAGGACTGAGTTACATGGTGGAGTTACCCCCTAGGGGGGAGTGTTAGTAGTGTATGTTATTAAGTGTGTTATATCCTGCATATATAAACTGGTTAGATACATTCCTGTGTATGTGGTTATTGTATATGCGGGTCCTGTGTAGGAAACCTTCTACATCCCTAGAACTCTACACAGGTGGAGGCGCTGAAACCGAGAACGTTCCAGAGGATTCACCCCAGGCTCTCACTGGCGGAGGCTCAGACCTCCTGTGAGCCTGATAGGTATAACGCACCACACCTGGTAACATATAGGTTCCGGAGGAGAGAGAAAGAACCCTATGTGATGCACTCAGCCCTACTAATAAAAATAATAAACTTTTATTTATTTATTGAAAAATGCAAACATAACAAATATATTAAAACCTAACAAGTGTACTGTGCAGTTCTAATGTGCATTCACTCTGAATGACCAGATAGTGTCATAACTCGTGTGATGCACAGTAGATGCAAGAGGCTGTAGATTCTAACAACACTAGTGTATAAATTTAGTGGATGCACAGTGTATATGACCCTGTGGGGGAAACAACTGATGTGCACTCTACACAGGTGTTGTAATACACAGGCACTGGGAGCATTAGTAATGCATAGGTGGTGCAGCTCTGTGTAACAAGGCTGCAATGAGGTGCATAACACTGCTGCATACACAGGGAGCCAAATGCAGACCCAGATAGGGAAAAGACCCCCCTGGTGACAAATCAATGGGAGCCTTGCTAGGAGGTGGGTGCAGGTGAGTATACCCCGTTATTAGCCTCGTGAGAGTACTCCAGACTGATAGCCAGGACTCACGCTTTGTCAGCTCCTTCCAGAGGGGGGGGAGAGATGTTATCACACCCCTACTGTGTATGTATGCTTTAGAGCTAGCCAGTGCCAGCAGAGACTCTCATATGCCTAGCGTCTAGCTAGTGGGATCCACATCTGTGGCCCACATCAAAGTTTAAAGCTAATCTACAGGACGTGAACAAACTCCTATGAGTTTGACACTGCTACAGTACAGCCGGCGTCGCTATGACGTCATCCCAATTCAGTCATTCAGAGTGAATGCACATTAGAACTGCACAGTACACTTGTTAGGTTTTAATATATTTGTTATGTTTGCATTTTTCAATAAATAAATAAAAGTTTATTATTTTTATTAGTAGGGCTGAGTGCATCACATAGGGTTCTTTCTCTCTCCTCCTATACGCTAAGTTTCACCCTGATAGCACCTCCCTAGAAAGTCTATTTTGAGCTGAGCAGGATTCTTCCCCCCCCCCCTTTCCCCCACTGACTGCAACATATAGGTTCCCCCCACATTCACTGTATCTGCGATTGGGGGTGGGGGAATACCCGTTACATATATACTATCTAAGATGCATGAGTCTAAACAATCGCTGGGTAGACAAAACGTGTCAGCAGACATCTTTATTTGTCAACCTGTAGTCCAACATCTTGATTTATTCCTTCAGGAATCTGATTCAAACCACCTTTTGGACATACTACATATATAGGCCACATTACCGCAGACACCATATTTGTGACACTAGATGTAGGTAGTATTCCGCACACAGGTGGTATGGTGGCGGTTGATGCAAGTCGTCAACATAATTATGATAAAAAATCCACCTACAGATTTTCTACTATTATTATTCCACTTTATCCTACACAGCAATTATTTCAGGTTTGAGGATGTTATTCCTGTAGTGAAGGGGAACAGCGGTGGGTGGCAATGTTGCTCCCTCTTGTGCAAATTTCTACATGGAGAAATATGAGGAAGTTTATTTACTCTAGTCACTTCGTGTCTTTCATATCTCATTGGCACAGGTATATTGATGATTGCTTTGTAATCTGGCCTCATTGAGTCTACTGATCACTTGAGTAAGCTTGACTCTACCATCACGTTTGCAGCTAATTGGAACAAACATTGAATTATCTTTCTAGCTGTATTAGTAAGGATTGAGAATAGGATTTTACATACTAATCTTTATAGCAAAGGCACATACTGTAATCCTGTTTTACGAGACAATTTTTTTCATCCTCTTTCACTGATTAGAGCACTTCCTTACTCTCAGTTCTTAAGAGTCCAGGCGATTGTTGATCAGGATTCACAGAGACAACAGTGAACAATGACACAATGTTTAGAACACAAGGGGTATTGTTCTGAAACATTGGATGAGACACTGCAGAGAGTATCTGAACCAACACAGACACGGAAGGAGAAAAGATTTGTTTTTACTTCTTCAGATACCACCATCAGTCCTCTGTCACACGGGGTTTGCAAATGGCGGCCTCTCCTTCAATGTGATCCCACCATAGGAGCTTTGTGTGAAGCAAGTCCTCTCTTAGCATACAAGGGGGACAATGAGCGCATTGATTGTTTAATGAGGGCAGATGATCCAGCAAAATATCAGCGTACACTTTTTTTTGGTTAGCACAAAGTGGGGTGTTACAGGTGTTGTTTATGTTCTGTATGTAATAGTCTCCTGATTAGAGAAAACCCTTTCCCCCCTCTCCCCAAGGATAGGCCCATCCTATTTGATTAAATCTAGAATCACCTACACCACCAGTTATGTGGTCTACCAGATCAAAGGCCCCTGTGGCCCGGTTTACATAGTTAAAACCAAAAGAGCATTACTCACCACGGGATCTATTAAACACCACAGTTGCATTCCATCTAATGTTGACATAACTTCATTGATACAACAGTGTAAAACGTTCTACCACCCTGCTTTTTTCCTGTGGCTGATGGGCATTGAGCCCAAGGAGGAGTGGTGATAGGGACCGGCTGCTTTAACAAAGGAAATCCCTTAGTACAAGGGTTCTCAACTACAGTCCTCAAGACCCCCCAACAGGTCAGGTTTTCAGGATATCCCTGCTTCAGCACAGGTGGCTTAATCAGTGGCTCAGTCAAAGACTGAGTCACCTGTGCTGAAGCAGGGATATCCTGAAACCTTGACCTGTTGGGGGTCCTGAGGACTGGAGTTGAGAACTCCTGCCTTAGCATATTCACTTCAGACATTCTTTAATGATGAGCTGGCGCTTTGCTGCTTCCTGGAGGAGAGATACTCGCGTGTCCCTTTTTTCATTCTCTGGAGGTGAGATGTATTTGTTTATTCTGTTAGCCATTCTTTTTGAGGCCATGCAGTAAAAATGTTTTCATTACATGCTATTGTTTACTTGTTATGTTGAAAGTTGGGGGACATTGCACTAAGTTAGAGCTGATTTCATCTTTATTATTATATTTATTTTCCATATGTAAACATATGCGTTACATGATTGTACAGTGGAGGGTGTTTCTACTTTCATACCACTGACAGTGATTTTATTCATTTGAATATTTTCCTGTCCTTGTATTTATACCTCTTTGTACCTCGTTATTAATCTTAACTTCTTACCATATTGATCCTCACTGTGAAATTTTGGGTAGTTGGCACAATTTTTTTTTTATCTCCTTAATCATCGATATACCTAAACCAATGAGATATGAAGGACATGAAGCAAGAAGAATAAATATAATCTTCATATTTCTCAATGTAGAGATTTGCAAAAGAGGGAGCAAATCCTTTCTTTTCTCGTGTCACTAACTACTGTCTGCCAGCCATTTCCTACCTAGAACTAAAAATGTCCAAAACTGAACACGTTATTTTCCCACCTTCCAAATCCACCCCCATACCAAAGTTCTCAATCACTATTAATGACACCACCATCCATCCCATATCTCAAAGGCCTCGCTCATAGTGATCGTGACGGCGTGTGCGGCGCGAACAAGAGACGGCTCCTCTATAAGGCCATCCATAGTGCGCGTGATGAAGCGCGTCGGCGCTGTAGCATTTCCAGAAGACAATTTTTTTCGTGTTTTGGAGCGGCGGCCGAGTGTCGGCCGCGTTACATGGGTGGTTCAGCCAATGAAGGCGAACTGGCCCTCGTGACATCTCCGCCACGTCGTTCGCAGAATAGTAATGCCACAGGCCACGGATCGCCAAAGCAGCAGGCGCACATGGCACCATGTGCTCCGTCGCGCGCCTGCGCTATGGACTTAGTCTAAGACTTATTTTTGGCTCCTCTCTCATTCACGCCGTTCCTCAGCAATTCTTGCTGCTGCCATCTCTGTGAGCAGCTCTGTGGAGATATAAGAGGAGTTATAGTGAACGGTTACATGGAGCATTAGAAAGAGTTACAGTGAGCAGTTATAGAGCGTGGTTACATGGAGCATTAGAAAGAGTTGCAGTGAGCAGTTATAGGGCGTGGTTACATGGAGCATTAGAAAGAGTTGCAGTGAGCAGTTATAGGGCGTGGTTACATGGAGCGTTAGAAAGAGTTGCAGTGAGCAGTTATAGGGCGTGGTTACATGGAGCGTTAGAAAGAGTTGCAGTGAGCAGTTATAGGGCGTGGTTACATGGAGCGTTAGAAAGAGTTGCAGTGAGCAGTTATAGGGCGTGGTTACATGGAGCGTTAGAAAGAGTTGCAGTGAGCAGTTATAGGGCGTGGTTACATGGAGCGTTAGAAAGAGTTACAGTGAGCAGTTATAGGGCGTGGTTACATGGAGCGTTAGAAAGAGTTACAGTGAGCAGTTATAGGGCGTGGTTACATGGAGCGTTAGAAAGAGTTGCAGTGAGCAGTTATAGGGCGTGGTTACATGGAGCGTTAGAAAGAGTTGCAGTGAGCAGTTATAGGGCGTGGTTACATGGAGCGTTAGAAAGAGTTGCAGTGAGCAGTTATAGGGCGTGGTTACATGGAGCGTTAGAAAGAGTTGCAGTGAGCAGTTATAGGGCGTGGTTACATGGAGCGTTAGAAAGAGTTGCAGTGAGCAGTTATAGGGCGTGGTTACATGGAGCGTTAGAAAGAGTTGCAGTGAGCAGTTATAGGGCGTGGTTACATGGAGCGTTAGAAAGAGTTGCAGTGAGCAGTTATAGGGCGTGGTTACATGGAGCGTTAGAAAGAGTTGCAGTGAGCAGTTATAGGGCGTGGTTACATGGAGCGTTAGAAAGAGTTGCAGTGAGCAGTTATAGGGCGTGGTTACATGGAGCGTTAGAAAGAGTTGCAGTGAGCAGTTATAGGGCGTGGTTACATGGAGCGTTAGAAAGAGTTGCAGTGAGCAGTTATAGGGCGTGGTTACATGGAGCGTTAGAAAGAGTTGCAGTGAGCAGTTATAGGGCGTGGTTACATGGAGCATTAGAAAGAGTTGCAGTGAGCAGTTATAGGGCGTGGTTACATGGAGCATTAGAAAGAGTTGCAGTGAGCAGTTATAGGGCGTGGTTACATGGAGCGTTAGAAAGAGTTGCAGTGAGCAGTTATAGGGCGTGGTTACATGGAGCGTTAGAAAGAGTTGCAGTGAGCAGTTATAGGGCGTGGTTACATGGAGCGTTAGAAAGAGTTGCAGTGAGCAGTTATAGGGCGTGGTTACATGGAGCGTTAGAAAGAGTTGCAGTGAGCAGTTATAGGGCGTGGTTACATGGAGCGTTAGAAAGAGTTGCAGTGAGCAGTTATAGGGCGTGGTTACATGGAGCGTTAGAAAGAGTTGCAGTGAGCAGTTATAGGGCGTGGTTACATGGAGCGTTAGAAAGAGTTGCAGTGAGCAGTTATAGGGCGTGGTTACATGGAGCGTTAGAAAGAGTTGCAGTGAGCAGTTATAGGGCGTGGTTACATGGAGCGTTAGAAAGAGTTGCAGTGAGCAGTTATAGGGCGTGGTTACATGGAGCGTTAGAAAGAGTTGCAGTGAGCAGTTATAGGGCGTGGTTACATGGAGCGTTAGAAAGAGTTGCAGTGAGCAGTTATAGGGCGTGGTTACATGGAGCGTTAGAAAGAGTTGCAGTGAGCAGTTATAGGGCGTGGTTACATGGAGCGTTAGAAAGAGTTGCAGTGAGCAGTTATAGGGCGTGGTTACATGGAGCGTTAGAAAGAGTTGCAGTGAGCAGTTATAGGGCGTGGTTACATGGAGCGTTAGAAAGAGTTGCAGTGAGCAGTTATAGGGCGTGGTTACATGGAGCGTTAGAAAGAGTTGCAGTGAGCAGTTATAGGGCGTGGTTACATGGAGCGTTAGAAAGAGTTGCAGTGAGCAGTTATAGGGCGTGGTTACATGGAGCGTTAGAAAGAGTTGCAGTGAGCAGTTATAGGGCGTGGTTACATGGAGCGTTAGAAAGAGTTGCAGTGAGCAGTTATAGGGCGTGGTTACATGGAGCGTTAGAAAGAGTTGCAGTGAGCAGTTATAGGGCGTGGTTACATGGAGCGTTAGAAAGAGTTGCAGTGAGCAGTTATAGGGCGTGGTTACATGGAGCGTTAGAAAGAGTTGCAGTGAGCAGTTATAGGGCGTGGTTACATGGAGCGTTAGAAAGAGTTGCAGTGAGCAGTTATAGGGCGTGGTTACATGGAGCGTTAGAAAGAGTTGCAGTGAGCAGTTATAGGGCGTGGTTACATGGAGCGTTAGAAAGAGTTGCAGTGAGCAGTTATAGGGCGTGGTTACATGGAGCGTTAGAAAGAGTTGCAGTGAGCAGTTATAGGGCGTGGTTACATGGAGCGTTAGAAAGAGTTGCAGTGAGCAGTTATAGGGCGTGGTTACATGGAGCGTTAGAAAGAGTTGCAGTGAGCAGTTATAGGGCGTGGTTACATGGAGCGTTAGAAAGAGTTGCAGTGAGCAGTTATAGGGCGTGGTTACATGGAGCGTTAGAAAGAGTTGCAGTGAGCAGTTATAGGGCGTGGTTACATGGAGCGTTAGAAAGAGTTGCAGTGAGCAGTTATAGGGCGTGGTTACATGGAGCGTTAGAAAGAGTTGCAGTGAGCAGTTATAGGGCGTGGTTACATGGAGCGTTAGAAAGAGTTGCAGTGAGCAGTTATAGGGCGTGGTTACATGGAGCGTTAGAAAGAGTTGCAGTGAGCAGTTATAGGGCGTGGTTACATGGAGCGTTAGAAAGAGTTGCAGTGAGCAGTTATAGGGCGTGGTTACATGGAGCGTTAGAAAGAGTTGCAGTGAGCAGTTATAGGGCGTGGTTACATGGAGCGTTAGAAAGAGTTGCAGTGAGCAGTTATAGGGCGTGGTTACATGGAGCGTTAGAAAGAGTTGCAGTGAGCAGTTATAGGGCGTGGTTACATGGAGCGTTAGAAAGAGTTGCAGTGAGCAGTTATAGGGCGTGGTTACATGGAGCGTTAGAAAGAGTTGCAGTGAGCAGTTATAGGGCGTGGTTACATGGAGCGTTAGAAAGAGTTGCAGTGAGCAGTTATAGGGCGTGGTTACATGGAGCGTTAGAAAGAGTTGCAGTGAGCAGTTATAGGGCGTGGTTACATGGAGCGTTAGAAAGAGTTGCAGTGAGCAGTTATAGGGCGTGGTTACATGGAGCGTTAGAAAGAGTTGCAGTGAGCAGTTATAGGGCGTGGTTACATGGAGCGTTAGAAAGAGTTGCAGTGAGCAGTTATAGGGCGTGGTTACATGGAGCGTTAGAAAGAGTTGCAGTGAGCAGTTATAGGGCGTGGTTACATGGAGCGTTAGAAAGAGTTGCAGTGAGCAGTTATAGGGCGTGGTTACATGGAGCGTTAGAAAGAGTTGCAGTGAGCAGTTATAGGGCGTGGTTACATGGAGCGTTAGAAAGAGTTGCAGTGAGCAGTTATAGGGCGTGGTTACATGGAGCGTTAGAAAGAGTTGCAGTGAGCAGTTATAGGGCGTGGTTACATGGAGCGTTAGAAAGAGTTGCAGTGAGCAGTTATAGGGCGTGGTTACATGGAGCGTTAGAAAGAGTTGCAGTGAGCAGTTATAGGGCGTGGTTACATGGAGCGTTAGAAAGAGTTGCAGTGAGCAGTTATAGGGCGTGGTTACATGGAGCGTTAGAAAGAGTTGCAGTGAGCAGTTATAGGGCGTGGTTACATGGAGCGTTA
Organism: Ascaphus truei; assembly: GCF_040206685.1. Lineage (NCBI taxonomy): Eukaryota > Metazoa > Chordata > Amphibia > Anura > Ascaphidae > Ascaphus > Ascaphus truei. Next base: position 63,918,322 of record NC_134489.1, on the reverse strand, counting down.
GAAAGAGTTGCAGTGAGCAGTTATAGGGCGTGGTTACATGGAGCGTTAGAAAGAGTTGCAGTGAGCAGTTATAGGGCGTGGTTACATGGAGCGTTAGAAAGAGTTGCAGTGAGCAGTTATAGGGCGTGGTTACATGGAGCGTTAGAAAGAGTTGCAGTGAGCAGTTATAGGGCGTGGTTACATGGAGCGTTAGAAAGAGTTGCAGTGAGCAGTTATAGGGCGTGGTTACATGGAGCGTTAGAAAGAGTTGCAGTGAGCAGTTATAGGGCGTGGTTACATGGAGCGTTAGAAAGAGTTGCAGTGAGCAGTTATAGGGCGTGGTTACATGGAGCGTTAGAAAGAGTTGCAGTGAGCAGTTATAGGGCGTGGTTACATGGAGCGTTAGAAAGAGTTGCAGTGAGCAGTTATAGGGCGTGGTTACATGGAGCATTAGAAAGAGTTGCAGTGAGCAGTTATAGGGCGTGGTTACATGGAGCATTAGAAAGAGTTGCAGTGAGCAGTTATAGGGCGTGGTTACATGGAGCATTAGAAAGAGTTGCAGTGAGCAGTTATAGGGCGTGGTTACATGGAGCATTAGAAAGAGTTGCAGTGAGCAGTTATAGGGCGTGGTTACATGGAGCGTTAGAAAGAGTTGCAGTGAGCAGTTATAGGGCGTGGTTACATGGAGCGTTAGAAAGAGTTGCAGTGAGCAGTTATAGGGCGTGGTTACATGGAGCGTTAGAAAGAGTTGCAGTGAGCAGTTATAGGGCGTGGTTACATGGAGCGTTAGAAAGAGTTGCAGTGAGCAGTTATAGGGCGTGGTTACATGGAGCGTTAGAAAGAGTTGCAGTGAGCAGTTATAGGGCGTGGTTACATGGAGCATTAGAAAGAGTTGCAGTGAGCAGTTATAGGGCGTGGTTACATGGAGCATTAGAAAGAGTTGCAGTGAGCAGTTATAGGGCGTGGTTACATGGAGCATTAGAAAGAGTTGCAGTGAGCAGTTATAGGGCGTGGTTACATGGAGCATTAGAAAGAGTTGCAGTGAGCAGTTATAGGGCGTGGTTACATGGAGCATTAGAAAGAGTTGCAGTGAGCAGTTATAGGGCGTGGTTACATGGAGCATTAGAAAGAGTTGCAGTGAGCAGTTATAGGGCGTGGTTACATGGAGCATTAGAAAGAGTTGCAGTGAGCAGTTATAGGGCGTGGTTACATGGAGCATTAGAAAGAGTTGCAGTGAGCAGTTATAGGGCGTGGTTACATGGAGCATTAGAAAGAGTTGCAGTGAGCAGTTATAGGGCGTGGTTACATGGAGCATTAGAAAGAGTTGCAGTGAGCAGTTATAGGGCGTGGTTACATGGAGCATTAGAAAGAGTTGCAGTGAGCAGTTATAGGGCGTGGTTACATGGAGCATTAGAAAGAGTTGCAGTGAGCAGTTATAGGGCGTGGTTACATGGAGCATTAGAAAGAGTTGCAGTGAGCAGTTATAGGGCGTGGTTACATGGAGCATTAGAAAGAGTTGCAGTGAGCAGTTATAGGGCGTGGTTACATGGAGCATTAGAAAGAGTTGCAGTGAGCAGTTATAGGGCGTGGTTACATGGAGCATTAGAAAGAGTTGCAGTGAGCAGTTATAGGGCGTGGTTACATGGAGCATTAGAAAGAGTTGCAGTGAGCAGTTATAGGGCGTGGTTACATGGAGCATTAGAAAGAGTTGCAGTGAGCAGTTATAGGGCGTGGTTACATGGAGCATTAGAAAGAGTTGCAGTGAGCAGTTATAGGGCGTGGTTACATGGAGCATTAGAAAGAGTTGCAGTGAGCAGTTATAGGGCGTGGTTACATGGAGCATTAGAAAGAGTTGCAGTGAGCAGTTATAGGGCGTGGTTACATGGAGCATTAGAAAGAGTTGCAGTGAGCAGTTATAGGGCGTGGTTACATGGAGCATTAGAAAGAGTTGCAGTGAGCAGTTATAGGGCGTGGTTACATGGAGCATTAGAAAGAGTTGCAGTGAGCAGTTATAGGGCGTGGTTACATGGAGCATTAGAAAGAGTTGCAGTGAGCAGTTATAGGGCGTGGTTACATGGAGCATTAGAAAGAGTTGCAGTGAGCAGTTATAGGGCGTGGTTACATGGAGCATTAGAAAGAGTTGCAGTGAGCAGTTATAGGGCGTGGTTACATGGAGCATTAGAAAGAGTTGCAGTGAGCAGTTATAGGGCGTGGTTACATGGAGCGTTAGAAAGAGTTGCAGTGAGCAGTTATAGGGCGTGGTTACATGGAGCGTTAGAAAGAGTTACAGTGAGCAGTTATAGGGCGTGGTTACATGGAGCGTTAGAAAGAGTTGCAGTGAGCAGTTATAGGGCGTGGTTACATGGAGCGTTAGAAAGAGTTGCAGTGAGCAGTTATAGGGCGTGGTTACATGGAGCGTTAGAAAGAGTTGCAGTGAGCAGTTATAGGGCGTGGTTACATGGAGCGTTAGAAAGAGTTGCAGTGAGCAGTTATAGGGCGTGGTTACATGGAGCGTTAGAAAGAGTTGCAGTGAGCAGTTATAGGGCGTGGTTACATGGAGCGTTAGAAAGAGTTGCAGTGAGCAGTTATAGGGCGCGGTTACATGGAGCGTTAGAAAGAGTTACAGTGAGCAGTTATAGGGCGCGGTTACATGGAGCGTTAGAAAGAGTTACAGTGAGCAGTTATAGGGCGCGGTTACATGGAGCGTTAGAAAGAGTTGCAGTGAGCAGTTATAGGGCGCGGTTACATGGAGCGTTAGAAAGAGTTGCAGTGAGCAGTTATAGGGCGCGGTTACATGGAGCGTTAGAAAGAGTTGCAGTGAGCAGTTATAGGGCGCGGTTACATGGAGCATTAGAAAGAGTTACAGTGAGCAGTTATAGGGTGTGGTTACATGGAGCAATAGGAGGGGCTACACTAAGTGGTTATATTAAGTAATAGACAAAGTTATAGGGAGTAGTTATATGGACTAATAGGATCTTGTTAGCATAGAACCTTAATTAGCACCAGGTGCTTTAATTAACTAATTAAACTTCTCTTCAGATAACTGTACCTCATTAGGAGTATGTATATATATATATATATATATATATATATATATATATATATATAAGTTGACATTATGGTGGGTGAAAAAGGCGACAAAAAACCTCCACCGTTAGCATTAGCCAACAAAGAGTATCACTTGTGAGCACATTCACATTTCTTAGACAGGTCTTAGATGTGCCCATTTGCATGTCATTTCCCAGAATCCCTTGCTGCAGTGGAAGCACTGTATGCTAGGTGATAATGGTTAAAGGCAGGGTTGCAGGCCTGTCTAAGACATGTGAATGTGCTCACATGTGATATATATATATATACTAGCTGATATACCCGGCGTTGCCCGGGATTGAATGGTCCCGCTCCCCCTATCTCTGCTCCCCATTGCCCTCTCTCTGTGGGTGGGTGGGTGAGTTAGTGACTGGGTGAGTTAGTGACTGGGCGGGTGAGTTAGTCAGTTAGTGATTGGGTGGGTGAGTTTGTGAGCGGGCGGGTGAGTTAGTGAGGGCGGGTAAGTGAGTTAGTGAGCGGGGTCTCAGCTAGTGACTGGGTGGGTGGGTGAGTGAGTTAGTGACTGGGTGGGTGGGTGAGTGAGTTAGTGACTAGGTTAGAGTTAGTGAGTGGGTGAGTTGGTGACTGTGTGGGTGGGTGAGTTAGTGACTGGGTGGGTGGGTGAGTTAGTGACTGGGTGGGTGGGTGAGTTAGTGACTGGGTGGGTGAGTGAGTTAGTGACTGGGTGAGTTAGTGAGTGGGTGAGGCATGAAGCTAGAGGGCAGGCCGGCATCCCCCCCGCACCCCCCATACCTCACGTGGCAGCGGCATGCAAATAGTTAGCGTCCCGGCATCCCCCACACCTCAGGCGGCATGAAGATAGCGGTTAGGCATCCCCCCCACCTCACGCGGAGAGGAACCTTTGGGGAGGCGACAGGGAGGTACGGGGAGGGGGGGGGGGAGTGAGGACGGTCAGCCCCGCTGCGGCCGCCACTGCTCTGCTCCCCCGCCGGCATGTTAAGGGTGCGCCGAGGTGTGTTTCAGGCGGGAGAGGGACGGACGACAGTGGACAGGAGGGGACGGACGACAGTGGACAGGAGGGGACGGGCGACTGGACAGGAGGGGACGGACGACAGTGGACAGGAGGGGACGGACGACAGTGGACAGGAGGGGACGGGGGACAGTGGACAGGAGGGGACGGGGGACAGTGGACAGGAGGGGACGGGGGACAGTGGACAGGAGGGGACGGGGGACAGTGGACAGGAGGGGACGGGGGACAGTGGACAGGAGGGGGGGGACAGTGGACAAGAGGGGGGGACAGTGGGGAGGCGGGGACAGTGGGGAGGAGGGGGGATGACAGTGGAGAGGGGGGGATGACAGTGGGGAGGGGGGGATGACAGTGGACAGGAGGGGGGGACAGTGGGGAGGGGGGGATGACAGTGGACAGGAGTGGGGGTGACAGTGGACAGGAGTGGGGGTGACAGTGGACAGGAGGTGGGGTTGACAGTGGACAGGAGGTGGGGTTGACAGTGGACAGGAGGGGGGGTGACAGTGGACAGGAGGGGGGGTGACAGTGGACAGGAGGGGGGGTGACAGTGGACAGGAGGGGGGGTGACAGTGGACAGGATGGGGGTGACAGTGGACAGGAGGGGGGGTGACAGTGGACAGGAGGGGGGGGAGAGTGGACGGGGGGGAGAGTGGACAGGGGGGGGAGAGTGAACGGGGGGGGGGAGAGTGGACGGGGGGGAAGAGTGGACGGGGGGGGGAAGAGTGGACGGGGAGGGGGAAGAGTGGACGGGGGGATTGAAGAGTGGATGGGGGGGGAAGAGTGAACGGGGGGTGACAGTGGACGGGGGGGGACAGTGGACAGGGGGGGGACAGTGGACGGGGTGGGGGACAGTGGACAGGAGGGGGGGTGACAGTGGACAGGAGGGGGGGTGACAGTGGACAGGAGGGGGGGTGACAGTGGACAGGAGGGGGGGGTGACAGTGGACAGGAGGGGGGGTGAGAGTGGACAGGAGGGGTGGGTGAGAGTGGACAGGAGGGGGGGGGACAGTAGACAGGAGGGTGGTTGGTTTGCTTTAAATTTACGGGTCCCTCCTCTCCACTCCCCCTGTATCCCCCCCCCCCATGTGTAGCTCCGGTCCCCACCCTACAGACACACACACAGTGTCTCTCACACACACACACAGTGTCACACACACAGTGTCACACACACAGTGTCACACACACACACACACACACACACACACACACACACACACACACACACACACACACACACACACACACACACACACACACACACACACACACACAGTGAGACACACACACACAGTGAGACACACACACACACACATCACCTCTCCTGCCGGCCGCCGCCATCTTAGTTACTCCGCGAGGGAGGAAGGGGGTCCTTCCGGGCGCCGCCATCTTAGGTGCCGCGTGGCAGCGGCAGGCTGCCCGCCCACTGCCTGTTCCCGCGCCGGGGGGGGGGAGTGGAGCGGGAGCGGAGGTGAGTGGAGCGGGAGCGGAGGTGAGTGGAGCGGGAGCGGAGGTGAGTGGGGAGTGGAGCACTGGGGAGGGGGGGAGTGGAGCACGGGGGAGGGGGGGAGCGGAGCATCGGCACCGGGGGGACCTGACACGGGGAGAGGAGGAGGTGCGTGCATGGCATCCCGGGGAGGAGGAGAGCGCGGGGGCACGCGGCGCGTGCTTGAGAGCTGTGGGGGGTGTCCCGGGCGCTCACTCCCCCGCTGACTGTAGCGGCGCCGGGGCGTGGGGGGGGGGGAAGCGCGGGAAACAGGGAGACACGGGGAGAGGCGGAGCCTCCGGGACCGGCGGTTAAGAAACCGGGAGATGAGCAGTGTGTGTGTGTGTGTCGTCACTCCGCCTCAGGTCAATGAGAGGTGCGGGGGCGGGCGGCCCAAGGGACCAATGAGATTTCCCCTAGGGACACAGGCCATGTAGACAAACATACAGTCCTTTCAGAAATATATAGTAGAAGTAGATATATACACACACACACACACAAACAGTGGTGGGATTCAGCCGGTTCGTCCGAACCTGTTACTAAAATTTCACAAGTTCGTCGAACCGGTGCTTAATTCTCTTACCTGTCCGTGCGGGCGGCGGTATCTACCAGCATCTCCCGGCATCTTTTCCCTGCATGTCTTGTCAATATGGCCGCACGGCGTCAAATGGCCCCATGTTGCTATGCTAACTAGAATGCCACGCGATGTAACCGCATCACGTGGCGTCCGTTCCTATGGCAATGAAACGTTACGCATCGTCTCATTGTCATGGCAACGCCGCGCCAGGTGACGAGGCACAGCTATTTTGAGAAGATTTGCAAGGGTTGCATGCTGGGAGATGCCGCCCGCGGCCCGGACTGGTGGAGGTAAGAACCGTTTATTAAAATGTTAGAATCCCACCTCTATATAACAGAAAAAACAAATCAATGCTAACTAGACATCCAACACCAGGATAAGATGGTATCTATAGTTGAAATCTATAGACCCAATAGTAAAGGGTACATATGCTAAAGAAAACAGCGCACAACGCCAAATAGTGAAGCAAATTTTACAATATATTATCAATTAAAGGGGTAATAAATCTGCGTACATAATAAAGGTTGGTAAAGTGCATTTAGTGTGTTTCACACTGATTACCACTCGGCAGCTGTTGTCAGGAGAGTCTGGTGCTTGCTTCTCTCAGGTAGTGCCACTCCGTTGGTTCTGGGGCAGGGTTCTTGTCTGGACTTCTCATCCGTCGGTACTTTGCTCCCAAGGGAGTTTCCCTTTAAGCAACCAGGCTCCGCTGCAGGTATTGGTGCTCAGTGGGACCACTCAAGCTTCCAAGCCGTCTGGAGCAGCTCATGTAGCTCAACAGATGAATCCTCTGCACGGAGGTTAAACCGCAGCTTGCAGGGGCACACTCGGCGTGCCACGATGCCGCTCCGTCGCGGGACGCTGCGTGATGACGTCACTGTCTCCGCAGCAGTGATGGAATCGGCAGGGAGGTAAATAAAGCCTTGCAAAGTCTCTCAAAAAGGCCCAAATCAGCACACAAGAATGATAATAGCAGGGCAAAGCCAATAAATAGGCAAATAGCAAATATAAGGCAATAGAAATATGTCATCCAACGCGTTTCGTAGAATAAACTACTTCTTCAGGGAATAATTAGGCCATTACCCAGAGGTCTTATATACCTCACAAAGATACCTTATTGGTTGACCAATTAAAAGTAAACCAATCATCTAAAATAGGTAAAGGTCAGTGTGATAGGGAAGATGGGTAATTTACTTTTAAAACAACAACTTTATTAACAAAATCGAAAAATACATATTAAATTGAAACCTACACATAAACAAAACCTAGCATAAATAATTAAAAACATGCTGGAATAAAAGAAACACAATATTAGTAACTTAAAATAGACACCATCATTAAATATATATAAAAGATGTAACTAGAAATATAGAGTAAAGCAAAGCAGGGAAAACAGAGATACAATGATTAGTAGCACATCCCCTGGGTTCAAAGGGGGGAAGGGCTAGAGATTTAATAAAGTGCCCAAATATCCACATCCTCATTTAACCCCTTAGGGGACATAGTATCTAACTAATGTATCCAATAAGTCTCTTTAGAAGACAATATTTTGACTCTGTCCCCACCTCTCCTATTTACAGAAATAAACTGAATCCCCTTAACAGTGAGACTGGACGGATCTTTATTATGGTGTACCAAAAAGTGTCTGGATACACTGTGTTTTTCAAAACCATTTTTAATATTTCTGACGTGTTCCTGAATACGGACCTTAAGGCTGCGTTTGGTTCTGCCTACGTATTGATACCCACACGCACACTCCAATAAGTAAACAATATGTGTGGATGTACATAAAATAAAGTCATCAATATTAAAAACTTCCTTTGTGATTTTGGAATAAAATGTATGTTTGTCAGGATGTTGGTATTTACAAATTGTGCACTTACCACAGATAAAGTTGCCCTTTGGTTTAGGCCCTAGCCAATTCTTTTGCGATGTAGTATTATTTTTACTTATAAAAACATCACTAGGTGCTAACAAGTTTTTAATATTTTTGGCTCTCCTATAAATAAACCGTGGTTTGGTGTTTAGATGTGATCTACTGCGTTATCTAATAGTGCTTTTAGCACCCTTAGAAATTCAGCTGTAGGGTCTTTAGGTAATTTCACATAGGACGATGTGTCGTTAAGGAGCCTTAAAGCTTCTTTTTCGTAGTCACACCTGTTTTGGACTACTACGCCCCCACCTTTGTCTGCCTGTCTTATAATCAGGCTTTTATCATCTTTCAATGTGAAATTACCTAAAGACCCTACAGCTGAATTTCTAAGGGTGCTAAAAGCACTATTAGATAACGCAGTAGCTTTATCCGTCATCACCACAACAGAGTTTGCTTTCTTATTTTCTGAATTTCCAAGGATCCCCATATTCTACCATCTGCCGAAAATTCATAAGGCTTTGGTGGATCCAACTGGACGCCCAATTGTGTCAGGTATACAATCTATGACATAAAATAAAAACTGCGCTCATAAATGGATAAAATAATGGTGATGTGATTCAAAATAACTGTGAATACAACCTTGTAGGATGAGGTTTGATGCAGCTGTTCAAACGGAGAGCTCAGCACTCCAGGCTAATACAGAAAACAAGGAAAAGAGAACAGCGCAAAGAAAAACCTCATGGTGTAGTATATTAAGAAATTCAATTTATATTTAAAAAGGGTGAGTATTGCACGTACATCTAGTAAAAAATCACAAAGCATGACATGTTTGGGACATGTTACCCATCTGTAGACAGCTGTTCGTCAGTGGCAGAGGTTCGCATGGATCAGCTCGCCGTTGGAGATCACTCAGCAGTAGCAGGGACTCTCCTGGATCAACTCGCTGATGGAGATCACTCCCAGCGTCTGTAGTTATCACCGTGGTCTCCGTTGAGCTCCTTCACTTCCTGACACGTGCACAAAAGGCGTCTGACGTCATCAGATGGCGTCCGGTAGTGTCTTAGTGTCTTTAGTTCGTTGCGCTGAATGGCGCTAACCGGCGAGAAAGTCACAGAAGGACAGCAGGTCCCAGGCAGGCAGTGTGATAAAAAAGTACCACAATGGGTATATAAAGCATAAGTAGGGAATGCGCCCACTCCTACGCGTTTCGTTATAAATAACTTCTTCAGGCCCTGAAGAAGTTATTTATAACGAAACGCGTAGGAGTGGGCGCATTCCCTACTTATGCTTTATATACCCATTGTGGTACTTTTTTATCACACTGCCTGCCTGGGACCTGCTGTCCTTCTGTGACTTTCTCGCCGGTTAGCGCCATTCAGCGCAACGAACTAAAGACACTAAGACACTACCGGACGCCATCTGATGACGTCAGACGCCTTTTGTGCACGTGTCAGGAAGTGAAGGAGCTCAACGGAGACCACGGTGATAACTACAGACGCTGGGAGTGATCTCCATCAGCGAGTTGATCCAGGAGAGTCCCTGCTACTGCTGAGTGATCTCCAACGGCGAGCTGATCCATGCGAACCTCTGCCACTGACGAACAGCTGTCTACAGATGGGTAACATGCCCCAAACATGTCATGCTTTGTGATTTTTTACTAGATGTACGTGCAATACTCACCCTTTTTAAATATAAATTGAATTTCTTAATATACTACACCATGAGGTTTTTCTTTGCGCTGTTCTCTTTTCCTTGTTTTCTTTACAATCTATGACAGCCAACCTTAGTCAATATGTTGATTTGTTTCTCCAGCCGTATGTTGGTAAATTAACCTCTTATTTGAAGGACTCTACTGCAGTTCTAAACTTATTTAAAGATTTCAAATGGAAGAGTTCATATGTATGGTTTACATGTGACATAAAAGCCCTTTACACTAACATACCTCACCAGAAAGGGCTGGATGCTGTCAATTCCTTTTTGGAATTAGACTCTACATTGCACCCATTAAATAGGGAATTTATTCTTGAGTCTATTAGTTTCATATTGAAACATAATTATTTCCTGTTTCTTTCCACTTTCTACCTACAGGTTTGCGGAACTGCAATGGGTACTAGGTTTGCCCCCAGCTTCGCAAACCTGTATGTGGGAAGTTGGGAGTCTCAGTTTATTATGCCCGATAAACCCTACCACAGGAATGTCGTTGTGTGGAGACGCTACATAGACGACATTCTGTGCGTATGGGATGGTGATTGCGATTCGGCCAGTGCATTTGTAGCTAACCTTAACAGGAATGACTACAATCTTGAGTTTACACACAAGGTGGATGCCACCCAGATAGATTTTTTGGATTTAAGACTTACTTCCAAAGTGGATGGTACTGTGGAGACTGAGACCTTCTTTAAGGAGGTGGATACTAGTAACTTGCTGATGGCGAATAGCAATCACAAAAGTACATGGATAAATAATATACCAGGAGGGCAATTCGTTAGACTCAGACGTAACTGCAGTAGTTTAGAGGTTTTCAACAAGCAGGCTAATAAACTATTCTTGAGATTTAGAGAGAGGGGATATCCTAAGGAACTTCTAGAAAGAGAGATTATAAGGGTACGCAATATGGATCGTAAGGATATGCTAATTCAAAATAGATCCAAGACTAGAAATAAAGAAGGACAAAATATAAAAAACGATACTCTCAATGTGGCCTTTATTACAGATTTTAATTCTGTTCATAGGGACATTGAAAAGGTTTTTAACAAACACTGGGGTATATTGTGCAATGATCCTATTTTGGGATCACATCTAAACACCAAACACCAAACACCAAACACCAAACCACGCAGCCTTAAGGTCCGTATTCAGGAACACGTCAGAAATATTAAAAATGGTTTTGAAAAACACAGTGTATCCAGACACTTTTTGGTACACCATAATAAAGATCCATCTAGTCTCACTTTTAAGGGGATTCAGTTTATTCCTGTAAATAGGAGAGGTGGGGACAGAGTCAAAATATTGTCTTCTAAAGAGACTTATTGGATACATAAGTTAGATACTATGTCCCCTAAGGGGTTAAATGAGGATGTGGATATTTGGGCACTTTATTAAATCTCTAGCCCTTCCCCCCTTTGAACCCAGGGGATGTGCTACTAATCATTGTATCTCTGTTTTCCCTGCTTTGCTTTACTCTATATTTCTAGTTACATCTTTTATATATATTTAATGATGGTGTCTATTTTAAGTTACTAATATTGTGTTTCTTTTATTCCAGCATGTTTTTAATTATTTATGCTAGGTTTTGTTTATGTGTAGGTTTCAATTTAATATGTATTTTTCGATTTTGTTAATAAAGTTGTTGTTTTAAAAGTAAATTACCCATCTTCCCTATCACACTGACCTTTACCTATTTTAGATGATTGGTTTACTTTTAATTGGTCAACCAATAAGGTATCTTTGTGAGGTATATAAGACCTCTGGGTAATGGCCTAATTGTTCCCTGAAGTAGTTTATTCTACGAAACGCGTTGGATGACATATTTCTATTGCCTTATATTTGCTATTTGCCTATTTATTGGCTTTGCCCTGCTATTATCATTCTTGTGTGCTGATTTGAGCCTTTTTGAGAGACTTTGCAAGACTTTATTTACCTCCCTGCCGATTCCATCACTGCTGCGGAGACAGTGACGTCATCACGCAGCGTCCCGCGACGGAGCGGCATCGTGGCACGCCGAGTGTGCCCCTGCAAGCTGCGGTTTAACCTCCATGCAGAGGATTCATCTGTTGAGCTACATGAGCTGCTCCAGACGGCTTGGAAGCTTGAGTGGTCCCACTGAGCACCAATACCTGCAGCGGAGCCTGGTTGCTTAAAGGGAAACTCCCTTGGGAGCAAAGTACCGACGGATGAGAAGTCCAGACAAGAACCCTGCCCCAGAACCAACGGAGTGGCACTACCTGAGAGAAGCAAGCACCAGACTCTCCTGACAACAGCTGCCGAGTGGTAATCAGTGTGAAACACACTAAATGCACTTTACCAACCTTTATTATGTACGCAGATTTATTACCCCTTTAATTGATAATATATTGTAAAATTTGCTTCACTATTTGGCGTTGTGCGCTGTTTTCTTTTGTTTCCATTTTCTTAGAGTGTGTGGGGTGCTGAGCCACCCCGTGTTTATAGCAGCAGACGCCCTTAACAGCAACACGGTTATGTGATATAATTTATTTATTTTCTATATACCTCACTGTGGGAGTTGTGGTTTATTCTTTTCCACACATTTATTTGGTTTAGTCACTGCACTGTATATTATATATTATATATATTCATATATTTTATTTTTAGGTTAGTTAGTTAGGTAGTAGCGCACAGTATTTTTTCTGTTTTTTACATATGCTAAAGGCAATATAAATTGCCAATGTTACATATATAAACAAAGGAGTGTCTAATCAATTAATATATATATATATTTTAGAAAGATAAACATAATATGTATCGACAAACAAATGTCCATGAATGGACAATGGTGTTAATGTCCAAAATAGATATAAAAAGGATATGAGTTGACTTTGGCAGATCCGCAGCTCCTTAGGCCAGGTCCCCGCTGCAGCGCCCGCTATAGCAGGCGCGCGTGAAGCGCAGACAGCGGGGACGTAGCCTTAGAGGGATAACCTGCATCCACATGAATCTATTGAAAAGAGAAAAAGATTGTACTCGTCTGCAGGGGATCCGCGTTGCACTTTCAGACCTCCAGACGCTTGTGAGTGCCTGTGAGCAGTCTGTGTATCGAGACACCGCTGCTACATCTTTGTTACACAGTAGCTCAGCCAACCATTGGAATAGGGGCTGTATTGGATTCCTGGACACTGCTGTTACAACAGTCTGGAGGTCTGAAAGTTCAATGTGGATCCCCTGCAGAGGAGTGCGATCCGACAGACATTTCTCTTTAAATGCGCATGATATAGCTCCCTTTGTGAGTGTGCTACCTCATTCTTTTTTATTCTGGCAATAAATGTTTTACAGCGTTATACTATGTGACACGCGCTTCTCTTTTCGTTATATATGTAGTCCCCTTTCCCTATGCCTAAGGGAAACTACATGTGCTGCTATACCTGTTTGCTCACAGGAGGCCTAACCCTCCGCCGCTGGTAGCCTGGGGTGAGCTCTTTCTCCTTAGTGCAGTGCCTCCACCTGTGAGGGATCCCAGCGTTGGCGGGATAACCCCTTCACAGGAACTATTACAGTAATGAATACACACATAGGTATATAACGGATATTTACTGTACACACACAATACAATAACAGTATCCCAGCCCACAGTATAGCCCAATGCCCCAACGTACTGAGGGTGCAGTGGCACCAATAACCCTGGTGTTCTTCCCAATGTCAGTCCCACCCAACTGTGAGGTAGCGCTACCCCTGCTGACTGTTGGTGCACTTATATATACCTCCCTGGGCACTCTACCTAGGTACCGCTGGATGAAACAAAGGATCAGTCAGGTCCCACGACGTGGGGCCTCCATTAATCCCCTCATTCCTTACGCGTCCGATCCGCCTTGTGAAGTGCGAGCTCCAGCTGGAGGGTCTCACACAATGCCTATAGGGCCCTGGCCTGGTCCCAAGCTGCAGGGCACCGCGTGGCCATCCGATCACCGGCCATCCGATCACCCGGCCATCCGATCACCGGCACCGCGTGGCCATCCGATCACCGCGTGGCCATCCGATCACCGGTTACTAAGTAATAATGGGGAAGCGTCCCTTTCTGGGGCCTTCCCTACAACACTCAGCTGGTTGTGACTCAGGGCCTAGCTGGGGCCTAAGGGGCAACCCTAGGCCTAATCCAGAGAAGCACTGCTCCCCGGGCACTACCTCTCTGGTTGCCCTCATTCTTCTGACTGGCGTGTGTTCCGTTTGCACGCCAAACTCTCTCTTCCTGGTCTCTAGCCCTATTGGCTGTTCTGCCCCCATGTGGGTCCCACTCTAAAGGAGCCTGGGACTTGGTGTGCCGCTGTAGTGTCCTGCGGAGCCGCTTAGGTGGCAGCTGCAACTATCGTCTCACTGCGCATGTGCTTCGCCTCTTCTACGCATGCGTGAGAACAAGATGGCTGCCGCACTGACTGCGCATGCGCCTTGCCTGCACTGCGCAACATTCCAAGATGGCCACCGCCTGCACCGGAGCAGCTCCCCGATCATGCTGGGCTCCGACACCTAGCCGCCAGCTCCCCCGCACCTTACGGCAGGAGAAAAGGGGGGCTCGGCTACATATATATATATATATATATATATATATATATATATATACACACATGTAGCCATGTTTCCCCTAGAACACAGGAAACTACCTAGTGCTGCTCTTATACCTGTTGGCTCCAGGAGCCTGAGCCTCTGCCACAGAGAGCTTGGGGTGTGTACTTACTCTGGTGCAGCGCCTCCACCTGTGAGGGATCCCAGCAGAGCGGAAGCAGCCCCTCACAGGACACAATAATAAACACCCACGCAATGTAAAATCACACAACCTTTACTGTGATGCAATAAGTATAGATTAAAGGATTATTCTCCCTTAAGAGCAAGATATATATATACAAATACCACACACCTCGCAGGGCTTACTCTCCTGCAGTGCTACCCACCACCGTGTCCCACACCGTGTCCAGAGAAATGTGTATCTCACACAAAGAACCCACCCTTATAGGCGTGATCAGTGCCTGGGTATACACCGGTATGTTAGTGCACTTGTAGACTATTACCTACTGGGCGCGACAGCACATGGTCTGATGAAGCTTCACAAAGGATCAGCCGATCCTCCCTCTCTCCGCGACGTCGTCAAGGTGATCCCACCAAGGCAATGTCTCTGCAGTCTCTCCAGCGAAGCCTGATCTCAAGCCTCTCTGCAAGGAGTTCAGCATCTGCTGTGTCCCTAATATATCTAGTCACTACAGGGATCCGTTCCCTAAGCTGGGCCCTGTCCCTGTAGCAGCCACAAGCTATGAATGACTCAGGGTCTATCTTGGACCTAGGGGAGTATGTGCTGGCCTAGTGAAGAGGCTTACTTGCCCTCCACACGGACCCTCTGTCCCCTACCTCTCCCTGTCACACTCTGCCACGCTACCTCCTGTGACACACTTCCTATTACTCCCTGCAGCACTTCTCCAGCTCCTATTCGCTCCCAGGCATCAGGTGGGGTACTCCTAAGGCTCATGGGACTTGTAGTCCTTTCCCAGAGCCTTCCCTAATTGGCTAGCGTTCGCGCGCTTTTCCACTGCGCATGCGTGACCTCCAATGGCTGCCGCCGTTCCTCTGCGCATGCGCAAGCCTCCCTAAGATGGCGGCATCCCTCTCTGCGATCACCTGAGCCCCCGGTGACACGATCGCCCCATCGGCGCACACCAGCAACCTCCCGCTGCCCGCCCCCTCCCTCGGAGCTCCCGACACACGTGACCGCGCATCCGCACGCCCCCGCAACCGGACGCAACTCTCCTGCATTAACGGAGGTACACAGCAAGGGGCACAACCTCAGAGGGGAGAACTTGGCTACACACACATATATATATATCTACACATACACACACACACACACACACACACACACACACACATACACATATATATATTTATACAGGCAGTCCTCGGTTATCCAACGCAATCCGGTCTGGACGTGGCGTTGGACAGTGAAACCGTTGTAAAGCGAGTCCCATGTTAATCAGTGGCGGTGAGCGTCGGACAACGCATTCCGGCGTCGGAAAACGTTCCATAGGGCTCCATTGTAAAGCGTTGGATATGCCATTCATTGTAAAGTGAGACGTTGGATAGCGAGGACTACCTGTACACACACACACACACACACACAGTTACTAGGGTGTCACCTCAGGTGACTGTTCCTCCCTCTTCTTCTCTGGTACTGTACACTTTATCCTTGTATACATAAAAGCAGGGCGTATATAAACAGAGTAGAGTATATATACTGCATATACTGTGTACAGAGAGAAAGTGGACAGAGACAGATACAGAGGTATATACATATCTATGTCTATCTTTTCTCTCCCCCTCCTCTCTTTTCCCCCACCCCCTATCACCCCACTCTCTACCTGTATATACACTATTTATTCACCATGCAGAATCTGGGGGGGGGGGGGGGCGGAGGGTATGTTACCAATCTCTCCCCACTTCCTGTCTGGAGGGGGCTCGGCTCTTCCTTAACCACCGCTCTCCTGCTTTATCACCTCAATCTATCTGACACCCTCTCTCTCCATTTCCCCAACCCATCTATTTCCCCCTTCCTCTCTCCCACTTAATCCCTCTCCACCCTTCTCATTCCCTCTTCCACTCCTCCCTTTCCTTCACTCTCTCTCCCTCAACTTGCACCTCTCTCTCCGACCCCTCTCTCTCTCTCTCTTTTTTCTCTCCCTCCATCCCTTTCTCCCCTCTCTTGATCTCTCTCCTCCAATTTATTTTCCCTCCCTAAGCCCCTGTCTGGATAGGGTCTGGCTCTTCATTGGCCCCTTCCATCTCTCTGATCCCCTTTCTTACACACAACCACTCTCTCCCCTCTCTTTCACTCCCCCCTTCTCCCTATCTCTCCCCTTCCTCTTTCACTCCCCCCCCCCCCTTCTCCCTATCTCTCCCCTTCCTCTCTCCCTCCCCTCTCTTTCTCCGTCTCCCCCCTCCTACTCTACCGCTCTCCCCCAGCTCTTTATATTTCCCTCTTTCTCCCACCTCTCTTTCACCGTCCCTCTCTCACCCTGTCTTAGCCCCTCTCCCCTCCTCTATCTCCCTCTATATAAATATATATAAATTATATACCCATCCTTTAGGATGTGGCGGGGGCAGTGTTACCAGTCTCTCCGCACTTCCTGTCTGGAGGAGGGTCAGCTCTTTGTTGACCCCGCCTTCCCCCACGTGACCTCTGATCCCGAGGTCGACTGGAAGCGACCACATGTGAGTTTGGGGTTAAGGGTCATATAGGAAAGGTCAGGCGGTAAAGGGTCAAAAGGTTATAAATCTAGAGGGTAAGGAGCCGGCAGGTGAAGGGTCAGGGAAATGAATTGTTTATGGGTTAAACGTTGGTGTTTAAACGGTTGGGGGGCATGGGTTGGGTTAGGCAGGTCAGATTTTCAGGTCAGGGGTCAGGGGGTCACTCTGTCTCGTTTTCTCTCCCAGGAATTTTGCACGGACCCGAAATTCATCGAGAGAGGAGCTAGTACAACGGATATATGTCAGGGGGAGCTGGGTAACACAATTGTACAGCTGCTACACAACAACTACTACACAACTGCTGCTGCTACACCACTACCACATGACAATTACGAAACCACTACTGCACAATTATGACACGCTGTCACACAGTGTCACATTTTTACTCTGCCCCCTCAGGTGACTGCTGGCTCCTGTCCTCCATTTCGGCCCTCACTCTCTCCCCCTCTCTCTTCTCCCGGGTGGTGCCGGAGGGTCAGAGCTTCTCCGCCATCGAGGGCTACAGCGGCATCTTCCACTTCAGGGTGAGGAGCAACAAGGGCTTTAATAGTCTCAGGGGGGCAACAAGGGGATAATTCCACCCCCACCCCCAGAGGGGCAACAAGGGGGTAACTACCCCATAAACAGGCAATAAATGGGATAATTAGCCCAGGAAGAGCTTGAGATACCCCCAAGATGGACAGAAAGACACTCATAAGATGGGTTACACATGCATAATGGCCCATGTCATCATTTGTGCCACTGTGGTGTGTATCTGTATCATAATTATGTTATTTTGAGGTTGTGTTGTTCTGTTCTGGTTGTGTGTCATGGTTGTGTAGTTGTGTCATGGTTTTGATGTCCTGTTGTGGTTGTGTAGTTTACATATTGTGTAGTAATGTGGTTGTGTAGTTGTCTTGTGATGCTATTGTGTTGTGGCTGTGTAGTTGTGTTGTGACATTGTTGTGTTGTGTGGTAGTGTAATTGTCATGTGGCTGTTGTGTCCCCGCAGTTGTGGCACTTCGGCTCCTGGGTGGACGTTGTGGTAGATGACACACTCCCGACAAAGAGAGGACAGCTCCTGTACACAAAGAGTGACACCAAGGGAGAGATGTGGAGCGCACTGCTTGAAAAGGCATATGCAAAGTGAGACACACAACACAACTACTACGCAATTATAGAACTACATAACACTGCTACACAATAACACAACTATATAACTATACAACACAACATAAATACACAATTACACAACAACTATACACACAACGGTACAACTAGGCCTACTGTACAGACATAGCTATATACAGACACAAAACTATACAACTATATACAACTCAACACAGTCACACATCACCTTATTACCTCTGCCTATGTATACAGGGTATGTGGGGGGTATCCCACACTGCAGGGGGGGTGTATCTCCGAGGCTCTGGAGGACTTCACGGGCGGAATAGCAGAGTGTGTGAATGTGAGCACCCTCACCCCCGAGGAGACCTGGGCCATCGTCAGCCAATCAGAGCACGGCGCGGTCCTCATGGGCTGTTGCATACAGGTGCGTAGCCTCTTCTATGAATCTCGCGCTACATCTCTCCTAATCGCACACACAGCACCCTGTACTAATCACACCACATCCTCTATTAAATACACACACACACACACACACAGCATCCTTTACCAATCATACACACTATGGCCCAGAGGTTATAAAAATCATTAACGAACATTCGTTTCCCTGAGGTTAATGCATATCCACGAAGCTAATAACTTGCAAAAAAAGGCACTTGTTTATCTGATTAGCATAAGCTTAATGTTATGTCTGTCTTAACTAAAGGTGGTCTCTCTCCCTCCCACTTCCTCATTCCCCCCTCCCCATCTCTTTCCCTCTCTCTGTCTCCCTCCCTCCCTATCTGCCTCTCTTGCTCTCTCCCACCCCCTCTCTCTCCCTCCTTCTCTCTCACCCCCATCCTTTCCATCTCTCTTTTGCCGCCCCTTCCACCCCAAATCTTCGCCTTCCCCCTCTTTCCCCCCGCCCCTTCCTCCATGTCTTCCCCTCCCCTTCCTCTCTTCAACTTCTTCCTCCCTCTCTTCCAAAACCTATATCTCATGGTCTGGGTGGGAGTAACGCCACCGTTAGGAATGACACAGCGAATGTCTGGTTAAATTCCTGCGCTACTGTAACTATAACGTTGCTGTGTGCATATGCGTTGTTACAGGGAACACATATTTCACGTTTCATCAGCACTAATGGCCGTTACAGTTAATGCAAGGCCCTTACCGTCGAAACACAGCACTTAACACTGTGTTAGTGAGCTTTAAAGATACATGTTAGCACTTAATGAGACATTCATTTAGCTTAGTGCAGTGTTTTTCAAACCACTCCTCGTAACCTGTGGCCACACCAGGTTTCTGAGACAACCACCTAACATTCTATTGTAGGGTGACCAGATGTCCCGGTTTGGCCGGGACTGTCCCGTTTTTGTCCCGGGAACTGTTTTTTTTTAAAGTCGTTTTTTTCCGGTGCTTGGTGGCAAGTTGCCAACTGCTCGTGCGCATGCGCAATGGGCGCTTGGTGGCCTTGCGTGCATGAATTGCGCTTGCTAGCCACGTATGTGCGAAATTTATCCCGGGGAAAATATGATCACCCTATTCTATTAGTATGCAAAAAAATGCATTAACCTGGATGCAAGGTCATTGGTTATTCCCGAAACCTGGTGTAGCTGTGGGTCACGATGAGAGAGGTTTGGAAAACACTGGGTTAGTACCTCAATAAAACCCTACAGACCTCTGCAGATCAGGGTCTGTATCCTGTATTAAAGCAGCAAAACGTAGCAATACTCAATGTTTTTTACAGGATTGAAGACGGGGGTCTTCTGGAGCTGAATCATGTTAAATTTAGCTTCGGGACCCTCTGCTTCCAGAAATACTTACCTCCGTAGGGGTGCCGCTTCTCTGCAGCCAGGAAGCTTGTGTGACTAACGAAATGGCGGTTTAAATGTCCCATGTCACGTGGGCCAATAGGAACTGTGATGTCATCTCTTGCTGCTTCCTATTGGCCAGCGTGACCTGGATATGTAAACTTCACAGAGACACCGGCAGCCCATCTCTGGAAGCAGGGGTCCCCGGAGCTGAAATTAACGCAGTTCAAAAATGTTCAATTGTGCAGTACTACATGTTTTGGTGCTTTAATCCCACTGTATCCTCTACTAATCACACTGTATCCTCTACTAATCACACACAGCAATCTGTACTAAGGAGACCTGCGCTATCATTAACTAACCTGGGCCAGTGTCACACAACAACTAATCACATAGACAGCATCCCATACTAATCATACAGAAACAGTATCATACTGTATACTAAACACACACACACACACACACACACACACACACACACACACACTATCCTGCTCTAATCACCCATGCACAAGGAGAAGACACTGACCCTGATAACAATGACACTGAGTCGGCTCCTTGGGCAAGTCACTTAATCTCCCTGTGCCTCAGGCACCAAAATCATAGATTGTAAGCTCCACGGGGCAGGGACAGTGTCTGTAAAACTTCCTAGGTACTGTGCACTATACTGTCATTGTGAAGCGCTTTGAGTTCCAATGGGAGAAAAGTGCTATATGAAATAAAGCTATTATTACAATATCCTGTACTAATCACTTCCACAGCACCCTTTATTAGTCTGACTTCCCTCCTCCCCAGGTGTCCCAGGCCTCTGACATCGGACGGATTAATGAAGAGGGTTTAGTGCTGGGACATGCGTACACAGTGATAGGAGCGAGCAAAGTGAGATCTCTCTCCTCACCTTCCTATCTATCTCCCTCATTTATTTCTCTTTTCTTCCGTCCCTCACTTTCTGACCCCCACTCCAGCCTCTTTCTCCACTTCTCTCTATCACTCTCCCCCTGTCTTTCTCTCCTTCCATCTCTCTCACAACCTCCCACTCTCCCACTCTAGGTGCGCTGTCGCTCCAAGGAGGTCTGTCTCTTGCGTCTGCGAAACCCCTGGGGCTTTATTGAGTACAAGGGACCTTGGAGTGATAAGTAAGAGCAAGTGAGACTGTCCTCCAAAGAGTGAGACTGCCCTCCAAAGAGTGAGACTGCCCTCCAAAGAGTGAGACTGCCCTCCAATGAGTGAGACTGCCCTCCAAAGAGTGAGACTGCCCTCCAATGAGTGAGACTGCCCTCCAATGAGTGAGACTGCCCTCCAATGAGTGAGACTGCCCTCCAATGAGTGAGACTGCCCTCCAAAGAGTGAGACTGTCCTCCAATGAGTGAGACTGTCCTCCAATGAGTGAGACTGCCCTCCAAAGAGTGAGACTGTCCTCCAATGAGTGAGACTGCCCTCCAAAGAGTGAGACTGCCCTCCAAAGAGTGAGACTGCCCTCCAATGAGTGAGACTGTCCTCCAATGAGTGAGACTGCCCTCCAATGAGTGAGACTGCCCTCCAATGAGTGAGACTGCCCTCCAATGAGTGAGACTGCCCTCCAATGAGTGAGACTGCCCTCCAAAGAGTGAGACTGTCCTCCAATGACTGAGACTGTCCTCCAATGAGTGAGACTGCCCTCCAAAGAGTGAGACTGTCCTCCAATGAGTGAGACTGCCCTCCAAAGAGTGAGACTGCCCTCCAAAGAGTGAGACTGCCCTCCAATGAGTGAGACTGTCCTCCAATGAGTGAGACTGCCCTCCAATGAGTGAGACTGCCCTCCAATGAGTGAGACTGCCCTCCAATGAGTGAGACTGCCCTCCAAAGAGTGAGACTGTCCTCCAATGAGTGAGACTGTCCTCCAAAGAGTGAGACTGTCATCCAAAGAGTGAGACTGTCATCCAAAGAGTGAAACTGTCCTCCAAAGAGTGAGACTGTCATCCAAAGAGTGAGATTGTCATCCAAAGAGTGAGATTGTCATCCTATGAGTGAAACTGACCCCCAATGAGTGAGACAGCCCTCCAATGAGTGAGACTGTCCTCCAATGAGTGAGACTGTCCTCCAATGAGTGAGACTGTCCTCCAATGAGTGAGACTGTCCTCCAATGAGTGAGACTGATCTCCAATGAGTGAGACTGTCCTCCAATGAGTGAGACTGTCCTCCAATGAGTGAGACTGTCCTCCAATGAGTGAGACTGTCCTCCAATGAGTGAGACTGTCCTCCATTGAGTGAGACTGTCTTCCAATGAGTGAGACTGTCTTCCAATGAATGAGCTCCCTGCTCCCTTTTAGGTCTTTGGAGTGGGAGTCTGTGGCAGAGACGGAGCGGAAGGAGTTAAACCTGCAGAAAGAAGATGGGGAGTTTTGGTAAAAGGCGCAATGCTCTACCTGACACAGCATATCTCTGAGGCTCTGCGTGTCCGACTCTGGATGTGATGCTCTGCGTATCTGACTCCCTGCCTGTCTCTGTTGCTCTGCTTCTCACTCTGTGTGTCTCTGATGCTCTGCGTGTCTGACTGTGTGTCTGATGCTCTGCGTGTCTGACTGTGTGTCTGATGCTCTGTGTGTCTTTGAAGCTCTGCTCGTCTCTGATGCTCTGCTGTTGCTGATTGTATTGTATTGTATGTCTCTATTTATATAGCGCCATAAATGTACATAGCGCTTCACAGTAGTAATACATATCATATAAATAACAAATAATATAAATTACAGATCATGGGAATAAGTGCTTCAGACATACTGTAAAAGTAACATTAAGGAAGGAGTCCCTGCTCCGAGGAGCTTACAATCTAATTGGTAGGTAGGGAGAACGTACAGAGACAGTAGGAGGGAATACTAGTAAGTGCGTCTGCAGGGGGCCAAGCTTTATGTATCATGTGTCCATGATTATCCACAGTGCTATTCATATGCTTCTTTAAGCAGATGTGTCTTAAGGTGAGTCTTAAAGGTGGATAGCGAGGGGGCTAGTCGGGTATTGAGGGGAAGGGCATTCCAGAGGTGTGGGGCAGAAAGTGAGAAAGGTTTAAGACGGGAGAGAGCTTTAGATACAAAGGGGGTAGAAAGAAGACATCCTGATTGTCATATGTCGCTTACCCATGTGTATATGTGTGTCTGAGAGGGTTAACAATAACTAGCTTCCCAGTTGCGTCCCTCACCGCCCTGCTGGACACTATAAATGAGCACTTACACCCCAAAACCAGCACACTACACCCCACTGGATTACCACCAGAGCCTGAGATCAGGGAGATGTGGGATTTTTCCATTTCCAGTTTTGTCAGGGATTATAAAATACTAAATAACTCTCTCCTAGTGGTTAGCAGATGTATGGCATCACATCATCATACTCAGGGGAACTTCCCGGACGCATACATATTAAATGTAATAGAACCCTTTCTAACTGAGGGAAAAACAGATTTTCTACTATTTGCCATAGTGTAATTCTGCTGCTCCCCGACTCTGCCGCTCTGCATGTCTCTGCCGCTCTGCATGTCTCTGCCGCTCTGCATGTCTCTGCCGCTCTGCATGTCTCTGCCGCTCTGTATGTCTGCCGCTCTGTATTTCTCT
Source organism: Ascaphus truei (assembly GCF_040206685.1). Lineage (NCBI taxonomy): Eukaryota > Metazoa > Chordata > Amphibia > Anura > Ascaphidae > Ascaphus > Ascaphus truei. The sequence goes on along the minus strand of NC_134489.1, from coordinate 63,894,900 downwards.
GCCGCTCTGTATGTCTGACGCTCTGCATGTCTCTGATGTTCTGCATGTCGGACACTGCGTGTGTCTGATGCTCTCCATGTCTGCCGCTCTGTATGTCTCCGATGCTCTGCATGTCTGACGCTCTGTGTGTCTCGTGACACTGAGTGTTACACACAGGATGCTCTGCATGTCTCTGATATTCTGCGTGTCACACACAGGATGCTCTGCATGTCTCTGATGCTCTGCATGTCACTCACAGGATGCTCTGCGTGTCACACACAGGATGCTCTGCATGTCAGTCACATGATGCTCTGCGTGTCTCGTGACACTGAGTGTAACACACAGGATGCTCTGCATGTCTCTGATGTTCTGCGTGTCACAAACAGTATGCTCTGCGTGTCTCTGATGTTCTGCGTGTCACACACATGATGCTCTGATGTTCTGCGTGTCTCTGATGCTCTGCATGTCACTCACAGGATGTTCTGCGTGTCACACACATGATGCTCTGCATGTCTCTGATGTTCTGCGTGTAACACACAGGATGCTCTGCGTGTCTCTGATGTTCTGCGTGTCGCACACATGATGCTCTACATGTCACACATAGGATGCTTTGCGTGTCTCTGATGTTCTGCGTGTCACACACATGATGCTCTGCGTGTCTCTGATGTTCTGCGTGTAACTCACAGGATGTTCTGCGTGTCACACACAGGATGCTCTGCATGTCACACATAGGATGCTTTGCGTATCTCTGATGTTCTGCGTGTCACACACATGATGCTCTGCGTGTCACACACAGGATGCTCTGCGTGTCTCTGATGCTCTGTGTGTCACACACAGGATGCTCTGCGTGTCTCTGACGCTCTGCGTGTCACACACAGGATGCTCTGCGTGTCTCTGACGCTCTGCGTGTCACACACAGGATGCTCTGCGTGTCTCTGACGCTCTGCGTGTCACACACAGGATGCTCTGCGTGTCTCTGACGCTCTGCGTGTCACACACAGGATGCTCTGCGTGTCTCTGACTCTCTGCGTGTCACACACAGGATGCTCTGCGTGTCTCTGACGCTCTGCGTGTCACACACAGGATGCTCTGCGTGTCTCTGACGCTCTGCGTGTCACACACAGGATGCTCTGCGTGTCTCTGACGCTCTGCGTGTCACACACAGGATGCTCTGCGTGTCTCTGACGCTCTGCGTGTCACACACAGGATGCTCTGCGTGTCTCTGACGCTCTGCGTGTCACACACAGGATGCTCTGCGTGTCTCTGACGCTCTACGTGTCACACACAGGATGTTCTGCGTGTCTCTGACGCTCTGCGTGTCACACACAGGATGCTCTGCGTGTCTCTGACGCTCTGCGTGTCACACACAGGATGCTCTGCGTGTCTCTGACGCTCTGCATGTCATACACAGGATGCTCTGCGTGTCTCTGACGCTCTGCATGTCACACACAGGATGCTCTGCCATGATTTCTCCCGCCTCTTCTCCTGCCTGTTCCTCTGCGGGGTGACTCTGGACTCGCTCCATTGGGGCGTTACTCAGCTCCGGGGACGCTGGAAGGTCGGCGTCAGCGCGGGAGGCGGGCGGAGACTGAGTAATTACACATACCTGAATGTGAGCGTGTGTGTGTGTGTGCTTGAGCGAGTGTGAGTGAGCGTGTATGTTTATAAGTGTCAGTATCTGTGCGTGATTGCGCTGAAGTATGATTGTGAGTGTAAATGTACATCTATGAATAAAAGTGTGTATACAGTATATGAGTGCGTATACGAGTGTGCATTCACTATATATATATATATATATATATATATATATATATATATATATACACACACTCATACAGTGTATATAACTTCCTATCTATCAGAGTCCTTTTTCAGTAACCCACAGTTCCGGCTACAAGTGGGAGGAGCTTTGCCTCAGGAGGAGGAGCCTGGCTCTGGGCGTGGGGTGGAGCCTAAATTAGCGCATGAGGCAGAGCTTCATCTGGTTTTGCTGCAGCTGCTGCAGACGAACAGACAGACTGAGAATCTGCACATCGCATGTCACCTGTATAGGGTGAGTGTCCCCATGTCACTCACAGTGTCACTGTCATTTAAAATGTCACCTATAATGTCATTGCATAACCGTGTTACCATGTCACTCATAGTATTGCCTATAGTGTTACTTCGTCACTCACAGTGTCACTGATAATGGCACTACTAACGCCACCAAGTCATTAAAATGTCATCACACTTACTATCACTGTGTCACCTACTGTATAGTGTCACTGTGTCTCTTTAATCTCCCACTAACAACATTCTTTATCTTTATCTCCCATATAGGTTCCTGAGGAGCAGGTGAGACAGAGAGAGGGGCCGGGAGTCTGTCCCTCTCCCTGCAGAATGACAGTGACACAGACAGAGGGGCCCGGGAGTCTGTCCCTCTCCCTGCAGAATGACAGTGACATAGACAGAGGGGCCCGGGAGTCTGTCCCTCTCCCTGCAGAATGACACAGTGACACAGACAGAGGGGCCCGGGAGTCTGTCCCTCTCCCTGCAGAATGACAGTGACACAGACAGAGGGGTCCGGGAGTCTGTCCCTCTCCCTGCAGAATGACAGTGACACAGACAGAGGGGCCCGGGAGTCTGTCCCTCTCCCTGCAGAATGACACAGTGACACAGACAGAGGGGCCCGGGAGTCTGTCCCTCTCCCTGCAGAATGACACAGTGACACAGACAGAGGGCCCCGGGAGTCTGTCCCTCTCCCTGCAGAATGACAGTGACACAGACAGAGGGGCCGGGAGTCTGTCCCTCTCCCTGCAGAATGACACAGTGACACAGACAGATGGGCCGGGAGTCTGTCCCTCTCCCTGCAGAATGACAGTGACACAGACAGAGGGCCCCGGGAGTCTGTCCCTCTCCCTGCAGAATGACAGTGACACAGACAGAGGGGTCCGGGAGTCTGTCCCTCTCCCTGCAGAATGACAGTGACACAGACAGATGGGCCGGGAGTCTGTCCCTCTACCTGCAGAATGACACAGTGACACAGACAGAGGGCCCCGGGAGTCTGTCCCTCTCCCTGCAGAATGACAGTGACACAGACAGAGGGGCCGGGAGTCTGTCCCTCTCCCTGCAGAATGACACAGTGACACAGACAGAGGGGCCCGGGAGTCTGTCCCTCTCCCTGCAGAATGACACAGTGACACAGACAGATGGGCCGGGAGTCTGTCCCTCTCCCTGCAGAATGACAGTGACACAGACAGATGGGCCGGGAGTCTGTCCCTCTCCCTGCAGAATGACAGTGACACAGACAGAGGGGCCCGGGAGTCTGTCCCTCTCCCTGCAGAAGGACAGTGACACAGACCGAGGGGGGCTGGCAGTCTGTCCCCTCACACAGTGACATCTTTTAGGTCAAGCGCCCCCGGCTGGACCGTGGTTTCTTCACACGGAATCGCCCAGTGGGTGACACGGGGCAGCCCCAGAACAGCCGCGGTGTCACTCTGCGCGTGTCACTGCCACCAGGGGAGTATGTCATTGTCCCTTCCACTGATGGTCACAACCAGGAGGGCGAATTCTACATAAGAGTGTATTGTGACAAAGGGACCAAGAGCAGGTGACGGATTACTCTACTACACCACTCTTAATACTCTGCACTACTACACCACACATATACTGCTCTGCTATATCACACTTCACACTACTACACACTGCTGCTACATCACGCTTCTACGCCACTATAACACAACTACACCACACCAATCACCTGCAAACTGTAATTCACAGCTCTAATGCAGAATAATACTACAACACGACTACACCGCTCTAATACACAACTCTAATAAACAAGACTGCTACACTGCTCTAATACACAACTCTAATAAACAAGACTGCTACACCGCTCTAATACACAACTCTAATAAACAAGACTGCTACACCGCTCTAATACACAACACTACTGCACCGCTCTATTACACAAACCTAATACACCGCTCTAATACACAAGCCTACTACACCCCTCTAATAAACAAGACTACTACACCGATCTAATACACTACACTACTACACCACTCTAATCCTAGGGAGTTCACATTGGTGTATGGTGTATGTCCAGGCCAGCATAGATTCACCTTGTCTTAGGGCTGGAGGCGGTTGGCTGGGCGATGAGAATAATGGGTGCCAGAAGCTGGCATGGGCACACTTCACTCACGTATTCTATCATATTGACTTAGTTGTACATTTTCTCATCAACACCGCTATCACAGACTTCTTCCCTAAGTGCCCACTCAACACTCCTTGGGAGGTGCATTTACTTCCTCTTCATTGTACCAGGCCCCCCTTTCCATCATCTTCTATGGGATCCCACTTATGTTGGGCCTTTGATGATATCCGGCCTGTTCTGTGCAAGTTACTCTAAATCTCCAGCCCTGTTGTGGAACTGCCACTTCCTCGGGGACTATGAACACTGGAGATGGCGATCTACTTGTAGGGTTGATCCCCTGACATCCTGGAGCCTTCTCTGCGTAGCCCACTTTGGCCTGTCTGCATTCCCTTTCTGGGACTTGCTTGTCTCTTGTGGTATAGCTGATAGGGCACTGTCCCAAGCTAAAACACAACAAAGGGGAGCACGATCTCTTCTATAACGTGGTAACATTTCCCCTACCTTTACTCAGAGGCTCCTCTCCTCGGCTCCTCTCCCCTCCCCTCCACTGACCTAACCTTCCAGAACTCTCTCTCCCTCTTTTATACCTCTTATGACACAGTACCCCTGTGTCACCGCAGGGTGGAGCTTACCATTTACTGCTTACCATTAACCCCTTGAAGTACAATAGTAAACCCACAGGGGGGAGGTTTACACACGACACTACGATACCTCTCTAATACAGGGGTGCGCAAACTCTTCTCCCTGCACCCCCTGCTTGTGCCCCCTCCACCCCCCCGAAAATCCTGCGCCCCCCAGTTTGCACTCCCCTGCTCTAATACACAACAATACAACACCTCTCTAGTTCACAACACCACTACACCTCACTAATACACAACACTACTACATCTCTCTAATATTCAACACTACTGTCACGATAGCTTACAGGGTTATAATATACACCAAATTACTGGGTTGAATTGAATACGACTGTGATATGATAAAGAGATTTTATTCCTTCAAATAAGGTGGACATACAATGTTGGACAAATAACAAACTGAATATATACACTTACATGGGATGGGGACCATGAAGTAGCCAGGATTCAGGCGAGCAATTCATTCAACAATACAGGATACAAACGAAGACCCTGGGTAGAGGGCTTACAGTCTCTTAAATATATTTTAGCCTCTACTCCTTAACATTGGGACCCAGGTATTGGAGAACAATTATCTGAACCCAATTAACTCTTGCCAGCTCACGTGGGAAGCAAGCTGGTACATGCCCCCTGGTAGGTGGGACATGCGCACACACTGTCAGTCAGAGTCCCATTTAGTGCACCCCACTCTTAAGCCTGGTGCCTCTGAGTCTACCATCGGTATTTCTTCACAGAGGAAAGGCTGACTGGAAGTGTGATTTGTGGCCCTTAAACATACACAGCCAGGTCCTGCTATCTCTCCCCCCTGCACACTCAATCTGGGAGGTGAAGCCTTGATCCGGACAAAGCACGCAGACACACCGGCGCCCGATGGCTCATTACAATTCCACAGCGCCAGGAACATTCGTGGGCTAATTGGGTAGCCCTGACTATACAGAAATATATCACAATTTATATATATCAAAAATACTCTGTTCGGTTAATCTGAGGGCTGAAACCTGCCATGCAATCCTGACTCATGGGGTTCTGCCTCGTGGCCAAATTTCAGCCCTCCAGGTATTACCAACCCAGACATAATGTTTTTAGGTCCGAAACCTCATTTCAAAACCAGCAGTAATTGCAACAGCCCTGTAACCTCTGCATAGGAATACATGGCATTCTGTATGTCACTGCAAATTGTGGCCAAAAAGGCGGGAAGGGGAACAAAGTGCCATAAACAAACAGTTAACCCCTTCCCTCCCGGCCTGATCCCAGTGTAGATGTTTGGTGCAATCACGTCACATGGCGGGAACACATAAAACAAAAGGGAATACAATTTGTGCTGAAGCAGGGGACTGCAGAAATACATGTATACGATTCCATTAACCCCTCGCATCTTGCACGATTGTAGGGGCTGCCAACTGGGGGTTGACCCCTTTATTACACGCCTGGCAAGCCCATCATGACAACTACTACAGAGCTTTAATACACAACACTCCTACACCTCTCCAATACAAAACATTGCTACACCTCTCTAATTCACAACATTACTACATCTCTGTAATACACAACACTATTACACCTCTCTAATACACAACACTACTACACCACTCTAATACACATCCCCCAACAAACAATACTGCTACACCTCTCTAATACACCGCTCTACTATACAACACTGCAACAGAACTCTAATACACATGTCTAATACACTGCTCTAACGCATCACTCTGCTACACCACCCTAATACGCAACACCGCGACACCATTGTACTACATCACTAACACGTACACTACTACATACACTGCGACGTTTTCTGACTCTGATACATACAGTATATTATTTCTTTTCAATTTCAGGGTTAATGACAACTTCCTCTCAACTTACAACTGTGTCCAGGTGAGCAGTGGTATATATGAAGCCCAGACAAGCAGCCGGGATATGGTGGATACTGGTCAGGGTGATCAGTGGACAATACCGACTGGTCTGGCAGGTCCAGGATTTAGACGGTAGAGAACAGGGGAGGATTTAGGAAAATGAATGGTGACAGGGACTTTTACCTAACCAAAAAAAAAAAGCGATTTATTATAAGAACGTCTTCAACAATTAAAGATAACACCCATCTCTAGAAATCAAAATAAAACTTCACCCATCAAGGGACACCGGGGTTCCCAGACTTCCCTTAGTGCGGGCATTGAACCTGTGAGGAGCAGGGGCTGCTACCCAACGTAGAGACTTGTGCAAACTTGGATTAGGTGATCCTGTGATTTGAGACACAAGGCCTATTTTCTGTGCTCATCTAAATGTATCCAAGATATCACCCAGCATGTCTTGCTAGCCCTCCTGGCTACTTGCCTTAAACTGCATAATTAAGCTCAGCTCAGCTTTTTGGTTACCTGGAGATATCCTACTTGGGTCTAAGGGCCTTACTCTATATTAACTTCAGTGAGGAGTTGTAGCTAAAATGGCTCAAATGACTGCTTTGGACAATATAGTCCTTAGACGTGGCATTTTCTCTGTCATTTTGGAGTTATTGTACTTTTAGTCCTATATGTTACAAGGCTCCCAAACTCAGGGAAACGTAACCATTTCTACGTTTTCTATGGCCCATCTGACTAGGTACCACTTGCAATGGGACAGCGTAAGGCCCAATCCTAATAATGTAATCCCTTAGGGACCACATGGATGGTTACCACATCCCCTTGGCATAATTTATCATTTTACACAACATAATTTACAGGTCTCAATATTTCTGTAATAGATCACATGTTACATTGTATATACTGTATACATTCACCATGTTACAGTAGCAAAGTAACATTATTGACCTTGGCACTAAACAATATTCAAATGATTGGATCCGGGCGGGAAGACGGGACGAGTCCCCACTCCCCTACCATCTGAGCCATTTTCCACCCAATTTTTTTGTTTTTTTCTCCCCTCTCTCTTCTTCCCCTCTCCTCTGTCCTTTCTTGCTTCCTTTCTTTTTATAATATCATCCATGTTTAATTTAATAGAGGAAAAATACGCAAATCACAAGAACAAATTGAATAGGAGAAAATGGCCCAAATAAGTTCTAACCTTTTTCTTTTGAATTTTTTTTTGATCTAATATCACTGTATGTTTCCGGAAGTTTAAAAAAGAAAAAGGTTAAAAGTGGCATTTACTGTGCTGTAGTATAGATAATTTCATAGAACTCCTTTGTTGTTTTCACCAAAAATAATAAAAAGATTTGGAATAAAAAAAAATGATTGGATCATACTCTGTAGGGTAATACACTAGCTCAGCAGACTCTCAAAGGGACTAAACTGACCGCTCCTAACAGATCACACATACGGGCAGCAATGTCCCAGGTTACTACAGATAGCCAACCAGGGCCAATGCTCGGCCGCCGCGCCAAAAATCTTGTCTTTTGGGAAAGGTAGTCACGCATCGCGCCTTGTGCGCCCACGCACACACACGCCAAGTGGGGTCTGCCCCATAGAGGGCTGTACCTCGTGTGCGACGCACGACGTCGTGCCCACCGGGGACGAAGGAGAGATACAGAACAATGTTTTAACTTGGACCCTTGTTATTGTCTTTTACTGAGGAGGAATGAGAGTCAGTGTGTTCCTTTTACAGCCGGTCTTTAGCGAGACGCCCCAGATCCGAGACCAGTCCAAAAGCACCACCGAGGTGAGACCAAGAGAGGGGTGAAATATATTTATATATACTGTATATACACACAGTATATGGTTTATAAACAGGGTGATATATATAACAAATATATATATAACAAATATATATTCACCGCGCTTCTCCATGTAAGGAGCATGCTGTTGGTGAACTCCGCTGCTTCAAACTCTCAGTGCCAGTCAGTGTCTTTACTCACTGAGCCACTCCTTCTCCCTTTAACATGTCTCACTTCATATGTTGGCTTGTGCCCTCGCTGCTGTCCGCTTGGAGTGGGGGTCCGGGAACCCAATGCACCAGGTTCTGCCTGAATTCCATTCTTATTCCTGTCTGCATCTTCAGCTGAGCGCATTTTTATTATATGAAATGTAAGTTTCTGATACACGTTGTGTGTGTCCCAATACACCTATGTGGATATTGACCTCTGGTGCGCTGTGTATTTCTTCTTGCCTTTTGGAGATCCAGTTGGGCGGAGCGCCCATCCAACACACGCTGCGAGGAGGTGTTTTTGCCTACAAGACCCAACAAGACCCATTGCCTGTTTCCTGGAGAGAGGGTCTACGCGATAGGGGTTCTTTGTATATATATTAGGTGATACATATGCTCTCCCCCCACAGGGTGATACATTGGATGCTCTTCACTTCCAACAACTTGTTAATTCAGGTGCGTTTCGGGGGGGTTGAAGCCCTTAAAGAATAATATGGGGGAAGCGGGGAACCCCTAATACCCCTCTGCCCCTTATTAACCCCCAATAACCTTCTCTCTTTAATAACCCCTAATACCACTCTCACCTTAATACCCCCTTCCTGTAGTATTAATTTAAATAATTGTAATACGGTAAATATTTAAGAGATTTGTTAACTTTTCTCCCTCTTTCCCTGTTTCTCCCTCCCTCTCTCCACTTTCTCTTCCTCCCTCCTCTCCCCCTGTCTCTCTCTCCCCCTTACTCTCTCAGGTCTCACTGACAGATTCTGTCTGTCTCTTGAGACATGTCGCAGTCTAATGTTTGATGTGGATGTATCCTTTGCAAGAGATAAAGAGAGCGCAGGCTGTCTCCTCCCTCCTGTTTCCCAACCTCCTCCTTGTTTCTTTCCGCCCCTCCCTCTCTCCCCCCCTCCTCATCCCCCCTCCTCTCCCCCCTCCTCATCCCCCCCCTCCTCATCCCCCTCTTCTCCCCCCCTCCTCATCCCCCCCTCCTCATCCCCCCTCTTCTCCCCCCCTCCTCTCCCCCCCCTCCTCTCCCCCCCTCTCCCCCCCCCTCTCCCCCCCTCCTCTCCCCCCCTCCTCTCCCCCCCTCCTCTCCCCCCCCTCTCCCCCCCTCCTCTCCCCCCCTCTCCCCCCCTCCTCTCCCCCCATCTCCTCTTCCCCCCTCCTCTCCCCCCCTCCCTCCATGTTTCCTTTACTCTCTCTCAGTCCCCATTGGCTGGCAGAGTTACCCAGCAGGAGGCGGAGCTAATCCTGACACGGGTTCGATTCCTACAGGTAACACCACAGACCAGAATTTATATGTCAACAAAAATGGGGTACTGCAAAGTATTACAAAGATAAAATGTTATGAAACATTATTTAAGCCATCAAAATCCAAACATTAAAACAACCGTGCCACGTTTCGTGCCGCTGTGGCCTTTTGTCACGCTTGACCTACCTAAATTGGTACGGGAACTTTTTAAAGAATAAGTGAAGTTTATTGATAAAGGATCATTATTTTTGTCCATTTATGGCATTTGTATACATCTGCCCTTCAAGACAAAAAGCTTGTTTGCTAACCCCTCTAATAAAACCTCAAGTGCCCCAAATGTAACTAAAAAATAAATATATATATACAGTATATAGTTTTGTACCTGTATGTATGCACCTGCATGTACGTATATCTATCACCCTTCAGGAGGTGTATATGAAGTTTTCCACTGACGCCTCTGACCCTCTAAGCTCCTATGAGTTGCCTCTAGCCCTACAAGAGGCAGGTAAGAGTCAATAACCCAGCTCCTGAGTGCCGTATTGTCCCTGTCACATTGTAGTAACCCAGCTCCTGAGTGCCTTATTGTCCCTGTCACATTGTAGTAACCCAGCTCCTGAGTGCCTTATTGTCCCTGTCACATTGTAGTAACCCAGCTCCTGAGTGCCTTATTGTCCCTGTCACATTGTAGTAACCCAGCTCCTGAGTGCCTTATTGTCCCTGTCACATTGTAGTAACCCAGCTCCTGAGTGCCTTATTGTCCCTGTCACATTGTAGTAACCCAGCTCCTGAGTGCCTTATTGTCCCTGTCACATTGTAGTAACCCAGCTCCTGGGTGCCTTCTGGGTGCCATATTACCCCTGTGCAGGTTTCGAACTGAGTAGAAACGTGTTGGAATCCCTGTGGTTACGTTATCAAACTGGTGACCTCACAGTGACATTTAGTGACTTCATACACTGTGTCACCAAAGTACATAAAATATTCGGTATGTAACCTGTTCTATTGTGCGCTGACAAACCCCACACACATACACAGCTCTGCCACTGCTCTCTGCTAATTCCTACACTACTACCCAAAACATACATCCAGCTCTCACTGCACCTCCACATTATTCTGCGCTCCTCTCGCCTATTAATGTACTACCCCCAATATACACAAATGTCACTCCCCCCTTCTAGTCCTGTACTACCCTCTCCACCCAAACACTCTGTCACTCCCTCCTTCTAGTCCTGTACTACCCTCTCCACCCAAACACTCTGTCACTCCCTCCTTCTAGTCCTGTACTACCCTCTCCACCCAAACACTCTGTCACGCCCCCCTTCTAGTCCTGTACTACCCCCAATCTACACAAACACTCTGTCACTCCCCCCTTCTAGTCCTGTACTACCCTCTCCCCCCAAACACACACACAGCTCTGCAGCCCACTCTGCTGTTCTGTATCTCCCTCTTCAGTGCTGTATCGCTTGGAGGACTCATCAGGATCCCGAGACATTAACGAGGTGAGGACGGCCATCTTTAAAGTAGCCAGCACAATATATTCTAATCCCACGTGTGCTCTGTGGCTTATCTGTGTCTGTCTCATTTTGCAGTGGATATTACGCTTCCTTGCGCTATAAAGAGAGCGCAGCTGCGACTGATTGGCTAGGGGCTCGGTCACATGATCCTCTTTTCCCACCGCAGCAGACGAGCTAATTGGACGGCAGAAAAACAAATTAAGAATTATTAGAATAAAGAGATACGTTGATTTGAAAACTAGTCTGTATTTATGTCTCCCTAGAACTACATCTCCCAGCATGCCTTGCTCCTGCAGCTCATTAACAAAATCAATGAATTGCATTTCGCCCGGAGGGTGGAATTGAACCACTCTGTCGCTAGACAGCTACAGGTTTGAAGCCTGCACCCCAGACCACTGAGGCTCATCCGGGCAATAACTAAAGATACTCCAATTTGTATATAATGCCCTGATTCTTTGTGTCTTACAAGTTAGGGAGAAACACTGTGAGGAGTATGATGGGATACTGTGGCATAAGGACTTTGTGCACATGGTTAATTAACGTTTAGTTTCACCCCTGTTGGGCACAGAGCATGTTACAGGGCAGAAAGCAGGCAGCAAGTGCAAGGTGTGAGGCCATTTGCATACAGAACTGCTGCATAATGACTCTGGGAGACAGCTGCTGTTTTACCAGGAAGTAATACATAGAGTTAGTTACCTCTTGTTTTCAAGTATGTCCTGGGCATGTCCTTAGGAACATGAAGGTGGGGAGAGACAGTCATTATGCATACATTTTACAGATCAAGACACCCAAGATCCAAGACCAATTCAAAGGCAGTGGATATTCACAATGGAGTGTAAATAGCCGATTGGCTATTCCCACTCGAGTGCAAATAGTGCCAAGCGGCTAATTACACTCTACTGCGAATAAAATGGAAAAAAAAAAAACATACGAGCCAATAATCGAACCCTGGTTCACTCAACTAAAAGGCAGCTGCACTAACCATTCAGCTATAATAGCTGCTGTTTTCAGTGAATAAAGGCAATTAAGGTAGATAGAGATGTGAAGAGGGGGTAAAACGGAAAGATGTGAAGGGGGGGAGGCAAACGGAGTGGTGGTGTAGGGGGGGGTGGGGGCAAACGGAGTGGTGGTGTGGGGGGGGGTGGGGGCAAACGGAGTGGTGGTGTGGGGGGGGGTGGGGGCAAACGGAGTGGTGGTGTGGGGGGGGGGTGGGGGCAAACGGAGTGGTGGTGTGGGGGGGGGTGGGGGCAAACGGAGTGGTGGTGTGGGGGGGGGGGTGGGGGCAAACGGAGTGGTGGTGTGGGGGGGGGTGGGGGCAAACGGAGTGGTGGTGTGGGGGGGGGTGGGGGCAAACGGAGTGGTGGTGTGGGGGGGGGTGGGGGCAAACGGAGTGGTGGTGTGGGGGGGGGTGGGGGCAAACGGAGTGGTGGTGTGGGGGCAAACGGAGTGGTGGGGTGGGGGCAAACGGAGTGGTGGGGTGGGGGCAAACGGAGTGGTGGGGGGGGTGGGGGCAAACGGAGTGGTGGTGTGGGGGGGGGTGGGGGCAAACGGAGTGGTGGTGTGGGGGGGGGGTGGGGGCAAACGGAGTGGTGGTGTGGGGGGGGGTGGGGGCAAACGGAGTGGTGGTGTGGGGGGGGGTGGGGGCAAACGGAGTGGTGGTGTGGGGGGGGGGTGGGGGCAAACGGAGTGGTGGTGTGGGGGGGGGTGGGGGCAAACGGAGTGGTGGTGTGGTGGTGTGGTGGTGTGGGGGGGGGTGGGGGCAAACGGAGTGGTGGTGTGGGGGGGGGTGGGGGCAAACGGAGTGGTGGTGTGGGGGGGGGTGGGGGCAAACGGAGTGGTGGTGTGGGGGGGGGTGGGGGCAAACGGAGTGGTGGTGTGGGGGGGGGGTGGGGGCAAACGGAGTGGTGGTGTGGGGGGGGGGTGGGGGCAAACGGAGTGGTGGTGTGGGGGGGGGGTGGGGGCAAACGGAGTGGTGGTGTAGGGGGGGGTGGGGGCAAACGGAGTGGTGGTGTAGGGGGGGGTGGGGGCAAACGGAGTGGTGGTGTAGGGGGGGGTGGGGGCAAACGGAGTGGTGGTGTAGGGGGGGGGTGGGGGCAAACGGAGTGGTGTGTGTGGGGGGGTGGGGGGCAAACGGAGTGGTGGTGTGGGGGGGGGGTGGGGGCAAACGGAGTGGTGGTGTGGGGGGGGTGGGGGCAAACGGAGTGGTGGTGTGGGGGGGGTGGGGGCAAACGGAGTGGTGGTGTGGGGGGGGTGGGGGCAAACGGAGTGGTGGTGTGGGGGGGGTGGGGGCAAACGGAGTGGTGGTGTGGGGGGGGTGGGGGCAAACGGAGTGGTGGTGTGGGGGGGTGGGGGCAAACGGAGTGGTGGTGTGGGGGGGTGGGGGCAAACGGAATGGTGGTGTGGGGGGGGGCAAACGGAATGGTGGTGTGGGGGGGGGGCAAACGGAATGGTGGTGTGGGGGGGGGCAAACGGAATGGTGGTGTGGGGGGGGGGCAAACGGAATGGTGGTGTGGGGGGGGGGCAAACGGAATGGTGGTGTGGGGGGGGGGCAAACGGAATGGTGGTGTGGGGGGGGGGGGCAAACGGAATGGTGGTGTGGGGGGGGGGCAAACGGAATGGTGGTGTGGGGGGGGGGCAAACGGAATGGTGGTGTGGGGGGGGGCAAACGGAATGGTGGTGTGGGGGGGGGCAAACGGAATGGTGGTGTGGGGGGGGGCAAACGGAATGGTGGTGTGGGGGGGGGGCAAACGGAGTGGTGGTGTGGGGGGGGTGGGGGCAAACGGAGTGGTGGTGTGGGGGGGGTGGGGGCAAACGGAGTGGTGGTGTGGGGGGGGTGGGGGCAAACGGAGTGGTGGTGTGGGGGGGGTGGGGGCAAACGGAGTGGTGGTGTGGGGGGGGGGTGGGGGCAAACGGAGTGGTGGTGTGGGGGGGGGTGGGGGCAAACGGAGTGGTGGTGTGGGGGGGGGTGGGGGCAAACGGAGTGGTGGTGTGGGGGGGGGGTGGGGGCAAACGGAGTGGTGGTGTGGGGGGGGGTGGGGGCAAACGGAGTGGTGGTGTGGGGGGGGGGTGGGGGCAAACGGAGTGGTGGTGTGGGGGGGGGTGGGGGCAAACGGAGTGGTGGTGTGGGGGGGGGTGGGGGCAAACGGAGTGGTGGGTGTGGGGGGGGGTGGGGGCAAACGGAGTGGTGGTGTGGGGGGGGGTGGGGGCAAACGGAGTGGTGGTGGGGGGGGGGTGGGGGCAAACGGAGTGGTGGTGTGGGGGGGGGTGGGGGCAAACGGAGTGGTGGTGTGGGGGGGGGTGGGGGCAAACGGAGTGGTGGTGTGGGGGGGGGTGGTGGGGGCAAACGGAGTGGTGGTGTGGGGGGGGGGTGGGGGCAAACGGAGTGGTGGTGTGGGGGGGGGGGTGGGGGCAAACGGAGTGGTGGTGTGGGGGGGGGTGGGGGCAAACGGAGTGGTGGTGTGGGGGGGGGTGGGGGCAAACGGAGTGGTGGTGTGGGGGGGGGTGGGGGCAAACGGAGTGGTGGTGTGGGGGGGGGTGGGGGCAAACGGAGTGGTGGTGTGGGGGGGGGTGGGGGCAAACGGAGTGGTGGTGTGGGGGGGGGTGGGGGCAAACGGAGTGGTGGTGTGGGGGGGGGTGGGGGCAAACGGAATGGTGGTGTGGGGGGGGCAAACGGAGTGGTGGTGTGGGGGGGGGCAAACGGAGTGGTGGTGTGGGGGGGGTGGGGGCAAACGGAGTGGTGGTGTGGGGGGGGGGGGCAAACGGAGTGGTGGTGTGGTGTGTGGGGGGGGGGGCAAACGGAGTGGTGGGGGGGGCAAACGGAGTGGTGGTGGGGGGGGCGTGGGGGGCAAATGGAGTGGTGGTGGGGGGGTGGAGGGGGTGGGGGCAAACGGAGTGGTGGGGGATGGGGGGGAGAAAGAGGAGGGGGAGAGGGGACAGGAAAGAAGGGGGAAGAGGGGACAGGAAAGAAGGGGGGAGAGGGGACAGGAGAGAGGGGGGGAGAGAGGGGACAGGAGAGGAGGGAAGGGGAGAGAGGGGAAAGGGGGAGAGGGGAAAGTGTGGGGACTGTGTATCAGTGGCTGTGTGTGTGTGTGTGTGTGTATCAGTTGCTGTGTGTGTATCAGTGGTTGTGTGTGTGTATCAGTGGCTGTGTGTGTGTGTCTGTGGCTGTGTGTGTGTATCAGTGGCTGTGTGTGTATCAGTGGCTGTGTGTGTGTATCAGTGGCTGTGTGTGTGTGTGTGTGTATCAGTGGCTGTGTGTGTGTCTGTGGCTGTGTGTGTGTATCAGTGGCTGTGTGTGTGTATCAGTGGCTGTGTGTGTGTCTGTGTGTGTGTGTGTGTATCAGTGGCTGTGTGTGTGTCTGTGCAGGCCCTATAGGCGATAAAATTTTAGTGGGTCACACAGGAGAAGTTCAAAAATAACCGGGTCAACGGAAAAAAAAGTTTGGAAAACCTGTTCTAGTAGATACTGCACTTCCTTGCGCGCTAAAGAGAGCGCAGCTACGACTGATTGGTCACATGATCCTCTTTTCCCGCAGCGGGAGATGAGCTATTTTGGATGACAGAAAAACGAATTAAGAATAGAATCAAGAGATACGTTGATGTAAAACCTAGCTCTGTAATTATTTATCTCCCTAGAGCTACATCTCCCAGCATGCCTTGCTCCTGCAGCTCGTTAACAAAATAAATGAATCTTATTTCGCCAGAGGGTGGAATTGAACCACTCTGTCGCTAGACAGCTACAGGTTTGAAGCCTGCACCCCAGACCACTGAGGCTCATCTGGGCAATAACTAAAGATACTACAAATTATATATAATGCCCTGATTCTCTAGGTCTTTCAAGTTAGGGAGAGCCAGCGTGAGGGGCATGATGGGATACTGCGGCATAAGAAGGACTTTGCGCACATGGTTAATTCAGTTTTAGTCTCACGTCTTTTGGGCACAGAGCATGTTACAGAGCAGAAAGAAGGCAGCAAGGGTAAGGTGTGAGCTCATTTGCATACAGAACTGCTGCAAAATGACTCATGGATACAGCTGTGGTCAGTATCTCTTTCCATTCTTATCTGTGTCTCTGCTTCTCTCTTCACATTGCACTTAGGAACATGGGGGTGGGGAGAAGGAAGAGAAAGTAATTATATATTCGTTTTAGGGCTGTTATATACTGTGTGCGGCTGTGCACGCGTGCGAGCCTGTGCAAAAGCAACATATGTGTGTGTGTGTGTGTGTGTCATTTATATTGGTAAAAATAAATATTTATTAACATTGTGAGAGAGAGAGAGAGAGAGAGAGAGAGAGAGAGAGAGAGAGAGAGAGAGAGAGAGAGAGAGAGAGAGAGAGAGAGAGAGAGAGAGAGAGAGAGAGAGAGAGAATATATATATACACATAAATATTACAAGATGATATATATAAACGCTAAAATACTTTTCACTAATTATCAATAACTGTAGTGCCAATGTGTCCACAAATTCTCAGTGTGATCTTTAGGTGATAAGCAATCACTTAACAACTAATCATATTCAATGATAAATATACATATATATATACATATATATATACATGAAATGAGCACATGGATTTGTAATACAAGCAACTGTCCCAAGAGATTATTCCAAATTAAGTACCCCGGAAAACTGGACTATGCAAATGGAGGCATCGCCGCATCAAAAAGGATGCACGATATCCATAGAGACATCTAGAAAACAAAAGAAAAGCGCATGCTCCATAGTGTCAATGTATTTAATAAAAATGAATAAAAAGGAGGGCTATACAAATGCACTCACAAACAAGGGTAGGCACATTTGCATGTACAGTATATATACTCTGGGGTCAGGAAGTAATCGGCTGTTGGTACACAGCGTGGAATCTCGGGGATGTAGATGGATCAAATTCAGACCATGATGTTAAGGATTCCAATCCACTAGTCTCAGCGTGCTGTGGCATCTTCCCTCAGCGCCAACCTTTAGATGCAAATGCAGTTGTGAAGCGCCGGATCAGGCCACAGGTAAAGTGAACTTCCAGCCACTGTATGAACCGCGCTGTTTCAGAGTTCTTAGGCTGCGTCCATGGTGCCTTCTCCCGTGCTGAGGCGCGCGGAGGCTGAGGGAAAGCGGGTGCTTTTCCTGGCCTTGGTCCGCGCGCCGTCCTTGGGCGTGTCGGGGGGCGGGCCAGTGACGTCACGGAGCTGGTTCGCCCTCATTGGGCGAACCGCTCACGTGACCGGCCCTGCGCTCCGGCGAGCGTCAAATCTAAATTTTGTATAAGACCTACGCTTCCGCACGCTTGCGGAAGCGTAGGCGAGCCCCTACTAAAGCCGCTCTCATTGCGGCTGTAGGGGCTCACTGGTAAGCACCAGCACGCCTCAGCACGGGTCAGCACTTACGCGCTGACCATCCCCGAGGCCTAAGTCAGCCTCCAGGGAAACACGCCTATGATTTCACCTACGTCATTGTGGGGCTGGGCTTTACCGGAGTAGACGAGCTCAGCCGTGTCTCATTGTGTGTCACAATCAGATCGTCCCAACGCGTTTCGTCACACTAGGCGACTTCCTCGGGGGGGGGGGTCTCAGTTGGGTGTAAGATATCCATATATAACCTCACAGTTACCATGGTTACAAATGGAGATTAAATCATTGAATGATCATCATTACAATCGCTCATTAGTATACTCATCTTTTAAAAATATATATATATTAATAATAATAAGGGTATATAGGAAAGGAAGATGAACCATGTATTATGCTTAACATAAAGAAAAATGTGTACATAATTATAATACAATTTCAGATTGATAAAGTATCATGACATACACAGTTTATATTAAACATCCAGTCCATGTTTACGATGATATTTATTGAATTGCACTGTTCAATAACAGGCACCACAGAAGCAAGGAGAATCTAGCACAAGTTGCATTATTTGTATATACTGTATATTGTATGTTCACATAAGTATGAAAATATATATATATGTTTTAATATATATATATATATATATATACATATATATATATATATACACACATATATTTATATATAAGAAAAAGAAAATTGCAGCGCCGATTAAACAAATATATAATAATAAATAAATAATTTATTACCTAAATAACTCAAATGAATGAAAAAATGGAACAGGAAAGGCTAAACTGTAGATAACAATGTATGGGGGAAGGTGGTATAACTGAATAACAAGGAAAAAAATATGCCAACAATGAAAAACCAAAAATGTAGATAAAAACGCTGGATGATCCGAAGAGCTATCCACAGGAACAACCCCCTTCCTCGATAATCTATAAAACAAAATAGGACAGCTCGGACTCCATAGTCTAAATCAATTAATGGTTTTAATATGAACAACATAAAATCTGGCCATTCACAAAGGTAGGTAGATCAAGCGAATTTGGAACTGTACAAGAAATTAATCTACGTGGTCTGCCGGTGGGCAGCTGGAGTCTCGTGGTTGGAGGCGTGTGATGTGTATCCGCTTCTGGATCTAGGTAACTCCAAAGGTGTGCGTCCACAGACTCCACACACTGGTCCCTCGGCACAACAGCAGTAGCTCTCCCCTGGTTCCACAACTCCTCTCCGTATACTGAGTTACACAGATTCTTGATAGACAGTCCAACTGCAAAGGCCCTACGCGTTTAGTTTCTACAATACTAGCGACTTCTTCAGGGGTTAAAGGATAGAGGGACTTTATATATATGTGTAGCCCCCTGTAAACAGCACAGGCTATACCTATCTTCCTTCTACTGTGGTAAGTCATGTTAAGATCAGGCACCAGTAATCATCATGGGTTTTCCCCCTTCATAGCCCTGTCCTGAGTGGTAGATGCAGGCCTGGACTCTGCTGCAGGCGTGAGCAAGAGGGGAGGTTCTGCTGACATCATGAGAGGCGGGGCTAGCTCTATATTTAGCAGCCAACTCCTGTGAGTAGTTTTATGCTGGAGTTGATGACGAGAGAATGCAGTTCAGTTAGTATGCCGTGAGTCGAAGAGTCCTGCGGATGGGTCCGAGGATTTGGAGGGGACCGCGGTCTCCCCTGCGCAGAGTGCAGGAGCAGAGAGAGAGGAGTGGAGAGATTCAGCTTCCTTTAGTAGAGCTGATAGAGTTATAGACTTGGTGGACCAATGCCCTCACCCCACTGCCAGGGGTGATGGGGAGAATCCAAGCCCCACCGCGAGGATAACCTCGGGGGTGGGCCACGGGGTATTGAAGCCCTAGCCCAGACCATCCTGTCGGAGGAGAGACTTGGAGGGAAGGAGAGGAGGAATTATCTGTGTTGGATGAGAGCGGAGTAATAAGTACAGCTTGGCTGTTATTGTTGTGGCTACTGGACGCCACTACCGTGGGGAGTTGCTGATCTGCTAATAAAAGAGACTATCCTTTGTTACCAAAGACTGTGTGTGAATTGGAAGCTATTACCCTGGGACCCAAGGGGTTCTTCTATACAGGTCCTGTCCCATATTCCTGGGAGTATAGAAGATTTAGGCGCTGCACCACTAAGAGATCATGGAGGCTACCACCCCAGAAGCCCGGTCCTGGCTCCCCAATAACATCGCGGGAAGCTCAGGCCCTCCTGTTCCTCACAGGTATGCACCACACCGCATGTAATCTGCCCTCATGCACCCGAGATACCACCGTAGAGTCTGGGGGAAGGGGGGAAGCAGGGTTACATATATATACCTTAACCCTGGCTGTGCTCAAAGCTGTGACCATGCAGCAAGCTTAAGCCTATAGGGAACAATGTTAAAAATGGTTTTTGAGGCAAAAAGTGACACTGTGTGCTCATTTGCATGTCATTTCCCAGAATCCCTTGCTGCAGTGGAAGTGCTGTATGATAATGGGGAAAGGCAGGGTTGCAGACCTGCCTAAGACATGCAGATGAGCATACAGTTGTATTTGCATATTTGCTTTCCTGTGGAGGGTTTTTGTCACTTTTTTTACTCACCATAACTTAACTCAGTATTATGGTATATATATATATATATATATATATATATATATATATATATATATATATATATATCCCTTATATAGTCCAAGCATGATTATTTAATTGATAATACAATGTAACCCTTAATGGGGTTATATGAGTGTCTGTGAATGAATTAGCATACTAAACAAACAACAATATACAGCTAAACCCCCTTATAACGCTGTGCTTGGGGGCCAATGAATCACATCGCGCTTTAAGCGGATCGCGTTAGAAATAATATACAATTGTATGCATTGTACAATAAAGTATTTAAGACGCCAATAATCGTGTTGTAAAGTATTCATAATTACGAAAATTGGGAGCCACCCTTGCATCGCGTTTTAAGCGGATCCGCGTTGTAACGGATCGCGCTATAACGGGGTTGAGCTGTACTAAATAAAATATATGTATACAATACAACCTAAACTACATGACAACATAAAATGGCATTAGCAGAGAGAGACATGAAACAATGACACAATTAAAGATAAATGATTATTATAAATAGATGACAACAAGTTGATATCCTAGTATAAATAATATGTACACAAATTGCACACAACATTTAATACCTAATGCTGTGAATACATAAACAAAAAGAAATATATGAAAACAAAATGAAAATACAGAAATTCATATTAAAATTCTCTGGTAATAGTTTGTTAGTAAGGGGCATGCAAAATGGAACTTGCACAATATTGCAGGGAACTCCCAACATTGGTGGTGATGAACGCCAGAGGTACTCCACTGATATACTGTGCGGCTGTCTGTGACATCACAAGTCCGTGTAGCGTTATTTTTGCCATTTTGTTACTCCACATAACCTGGTGAGTGAAACTCCTGATGAAACCTGGGCGATCCAGTGAAACGCGTAGAGCCAGAAAAAAACGCAGACCGCAGCTGTGTTGTACTGACGATCACGGCGCTTGTGCTTCCCCAAATCAGCATCCGGGCATTGAGACGAGGAGGTGCGGAGGTCAGCTAATGGCAAGTGTTACCAGGAGGAGAGACGCATGAAGACCCGTGGACGTGAGCGGGAGGGTGAACGCTGAATGCTGAAAAACCCAGATGGCGTCTATTCGGTCCTGATCACTACTTATGTGCCTGTTATTTCTTGGCACCATGCGAGTGTGTAAACGCTTTTATATACCTTCCTGATAAATCATTTATCAGCCTACGCTACTGGGGCTTTCATTTTTTATCCAAAAGGTTTGCACACACCCAGAGGTACCGGTCATTTGTTGCCACTGATGGAAATGTTTAAAAGAACAGATAGATTGACTGTACGCAGTCTATAGGTTACACTGAAGTTTATTGATTTAAAAATAGACATATTGCACTATTTTGTGTTTCTATATTTTTTATTCACATATCTGCACTCCCCACCGATTGGACTACACATTTCTGAGGATTGAAGAAGCAATTCTATGGGGGGTTGGAGCAGCACTTTATATAGTACTACCTGATATACCCGGCATTGCCCGTGATGTAATGTTCTGGCTCCCCCATCCTCCCTCTCAACTCACTTCCCCCCCTCTTCACAGCTGTTCAGAGCTGCGCCCCCCTCCCCCCACTGTTCACAGCTCCGATTCCCCCCCCATTCAATGCTTTGTTTCCCCCCTCCCCCCCCCCCCGTTCACAGCTCCGTTCCACCCCCTCCCCCCCCTGTTCACAGATCCGTGCCCCCCATGTGTTTGGCAGCTGAGCTGACTGAGGGGGGAAGTGTGTGTCAGTCAGTCAGTCAGTCAGTGAGTGTGTGTGTCAGTCAGTCAGTGAGTGTGTGTGTCAGTCAGTGGGCTTCCCCCCCTTCTCTCCTGACTCCATCTCTCCCCCCCTCTCCTGACTCCCTCTCCCCCCTCTCCTGACTCCCTCTCTCCCCCCCTCTCTCCTGACTCCCTCCCCCCCCTCTCTCCTGACTCCCTCCCCCCCACCCTGCGCCAGTGCCTGTCCGCTGGGCGCCGCCATCTTACCTCCCTGCAGGAGGAAGGGGGTCCTTCCAGAGACTGCCTGCCCACTGCCTGTCCACTCAGCGCCGCCATCTTACCAGAGGCAGCTGCAGGAGGAAGGGGGTCCTTCCTGAGGCTGCCTGTCCACTGTCTGTCCCCCCCGCGCGGAGCTGTGTCGGTGGCGACACTACCCGCATGCTGCTGCTGGCCGGGGCTCGGGTGAGCCTGGGGGGAGGTGAGCTGGGGGGGGTGATGGGGGGGAGGTGAGCAGGGTGAAGAGGTGTGTGTGTGTGTGTCAGTTGGATGAGGTCGAGGGGGAAGGTGAGCTGCGGGTGAGGAGAAGAAGAGAATGGCAGTTGGGTGACGTCATAGAGCCACCAATCTGATTGGCCAGAGGCTGAGGACCAATCAGATTCACCACATCTACCACCAGACTCACAAATTTCAAATTTATATATTAAGAAGATTGTATATTTCATAATTTTGCACCTATTTTGCACATCGTTGCATTGTTATTAATCATTATACCACGATTTGTGATCACTGAAATAATATTTCATTTTTCACCTTTTTGTATAGTGTGCCGATTTAATAACACTTTCTTCACCTGACATGTAATACCTGAATGATAGTAATATCTTGTACGTGAAATACTTACCTGCTCGCAATTTTGCACTTGAAATGTGTTTAATACACTATGAGTCGCGCGCTGTCTTTTTTTCTCCTATAATATAGGCGAGTCAAGATATAGGGTAAGGATCCCCTTTATTGTTTTATAGCTAGGGCCAGTTCCCTACATAGCATCCCCAGAAATTCACATAGAGCAAGGTCTGCAACCTCTCGAGGAAGAAGAGCCGTTTTATAAAAAATGTCTTTCTCCAAAATATTTTGAACACATGCATGAATATTACACCCCCACAAACACATGCACATACTGTACACACACTAATAGATATATACTGTATAAGCATTAACATACGACAAAATATGTGGGGGAATAAAATGCATCTCACAATAATAAGTTTTTATATAAAGTCCCTTTATTTCGTTTTTTCCCCATTGTTTTTCTGTGCAAAACAGTGTAATTTACAAATACATACATAGATACATACAAACATACACTATCCCCCCCCCCCCAACAAAAAAAACCCACCTACACTACACCCAAATACACACACTGCCCCCCCCCCCCCAAATACATACACACACTACCCCCCCCCCCCCCCTCAAGTACACACACTACGCCCTTTCCTCTGTTGCTCGACTGCTAAAACTCTGACTCAGGCCCTCATTCTCTCCCGTTTTGATTACTGTAACCTCCTGCTGTCCGGCCTTCCTGCCTCTCACCTGTCTCCCCTACAATCTATCCTAATCGCTGCTGCCAGAGTCACGCTACTCTTTCCTAGATCTGTCTCAGCATCTCCCCTCATGAAATCCCTCTCCTGGCTTCCGATCAAATCCCGCATCTCACACTCCATTCTCCTCCTCACTTTTAAAGCTTTACACTCTTCTGCCCCTCCTTACATCTCAGCCCTAATTTCTCGTTATGCACCATCCAGACTCTTGCGTTCTTCTCACGGATGTCTTCTTTCTACCCCCTTTGTATCTAAAGCCCTCTCTCGCCTTAAACCTTTTTCACTGACTGCCCCACACCTCTGGAATGCCCTTCCCCTCAGTACCCGACTAGCACCCTCTCTATCCACCTTTAAGACCCACCTTAAGACACACTTGCTTAAAGAAGCATACGAATAGCACTGTGAACATTCTGAACACATGATACATAAAGCTTGGCCCCCTGCAGACGCACTTACCAGAATTCCCTCCTACTGTCTCTGTACGTTCTCCCTACCTACCAATTAGATTGTAAGCTCCTCGGGGCAGGGACTCCTCTTCCTTAATGTTATGTTTTCTAAAGCACTTATTCCCATGATCTGTTATTTTTATCTGTTATTTATTCGATTACCACATGTATTACTACTGTGAAGCGCTATGTACATTAATGGCGCTATATAAATAAAGACATACAATACAATACACTACCCTCCCCCTAAATACACACACACACTTTGGGTCTCTCTCCCTCACTGTCCTGGGCTGTGGCGGGGGGGGGGGAGGGGGGCTGGTGCTGGTCGGGCCTCTTGAGCCGCCGACCTGACACCTCCCCAGCTGCTTGCTGGGCTCTGTGACGTTGTGACATGCACTTCCGGCGCACACCGCATGAGAGCCTGGCGTGGGACAGTACAGGAGAGAGGCAGTTTGCAAAAAGTGATCAAGAGGTGATCACCAGAAGATTCCCATTTAGTTGCACTCAGCCTATTTATAGTATATATAACTGAACCGTAGGTGTACAGAAAACGCATTGATAAATGCGAGCACCAGGGAGGTAAGTGCAGAAAAATAATAACATTTTATTAAACTCATCTATCCAAAAAATATATTTACATATACACTCTAATAAAAGGTTAAAACCAACGTCACTATTGTTTACACAGTATCTACCAGACTCTGCATATACCTTCTAACGCAGTGCCAAATGTCCACTGATTATAATATTCTCTATGAAATGATATATATGCAAAACAGTCTGGGAAGTATAGAGTACCCAACCTTGGGTTATGGCATGGAGGAAAATATCAGATGGTTGCTACTAATAGTTTCAATGTTTGAAACAAAGTAAGGTATAGTGTTGCAATCCTGACTACAAAATGTGTGTCTGCTTCTGTTTGCAGCAGTGAATCCTACACATCCAATAACATTATTGTGACCATTCAGCAGATGTATATATAGCTTAATCTGACAAATACTTGTGATATTCAGATTAGATGCCTGACGCCTCCCCAGCTGCTTGCTGGGCTCTGTGACGTTGTGACATGCACTTCCGGCGCACACCACATGAGAGCCTGGCGTGGGACAGTACAGGAGAGAGGCAGGCAAGCAGCTGGGGAAACATCGGGCCCGGCGGCAACAAAACGCCCGACCAGCACCAGCCAGGCCCACCGCAGCTACCGCCAGGATAGTGAGGGAGAGAGGCAGCAGCTGGGGATCGGCAACCTGCAGGGAGCAGCAAGTAGGAGAGGAAAGAGCCGGAGGTTGCTGACTCCTGACATAGAGGAAGCCTATGCCTTGTAGGGGTTCAACAAGCTGCAGCCCCGAGGCATAGCTCGATCAGCCCAATCGAAGGGTCCATAGCTGACTCTCACCCAGAAGGCCAGGAGATACTGTAGCATTCAGTACCCGAGACGGCGATACTGACAGCAGAGAGAGGAGTACAAGGCCCGGCAGGGACCCACAGGAGATGGAGCATTACCTAAACTGCACAGCAGAGGGGTCAACTAGGTAACCCATAAGCAGTCAAGTTTTAGCACCAACTTAGTGGGCCGAGATTAGGGCAGCTAAGGGCCGTTCAATACTGTGTGCAGCCGTGCGCACGCGTGTGCATGTGCCGCATGCTTTTCATGTGCATGTGCCGCATGCTTTTCATGTGCATGCTGTGAGTGAAGGTACTGTGTATGTGTGTATGTGTGTATGTGTGTATGTGTGTATGTGTGTATGTGTGTATGTGTGTGTAGAGATTGTGAGTTATGTATTAAATAATATTTTTTAAATAAAAAAAAATGTAATAAAAATAATTTTTATTTATTTAACTTTGACACATACACACACATACACGCACAAACATACATACATACACACATACACGCACAAACATACATACACACACACATACACGCACAAACATACATACACACACACATACACGCACAAACATACATACATACACACATACACACATACACACACACACATACACACACAAACATACATACATACACACATACACGCACAAACATACATACATACACACATACACGCACAAACATACATACATACACACATACACGCACAAACATACATACATACACACATACACGCACAAACATACATACATACACACATACACGCACAAACATACATACATACACACATACATACACACATACACGCACAAACATACATACATACACACATACACACACACACATACACGCACAAACATACATACATACACACATACACGCACAAACATACATACATACACACATACACACACATAAATACGTTACAGCGCCGGTAGCGGCGCAAAATCATTCATTTCCTCATCTTCTCCCTCGTCGCTCCGCTCCAAGCTCCCTGCCGACCGCGAGCGCGGCCCTATTATAGAAAGGCTGGCACACGGCGTAGCGCGCACGCAGAATAGAACAGTCCTAAGGAAGAGAATACAAACAGCACAAACAGCGGACACTAATGAGGCTATTCAAGATGTAACGAATATGCTGTGATTGAGATTTAATCAACGGTGATTAATAAATATTCTGTTTGTATGAACAAAGCTCCTGGCGCCCATCATGGCATTACCAACGCCCAGCCGGCACGAATCCAGCACCCTGACAAGGTAACCAACACTGAGTAAGCCAATTAAAGAGACATTTGATGTAAACTCCTTAGGAGCCGGGCAAGGGTTGTTAAATTTGACGCCCAACGTGGGGCTGGGCATGCAAAAAAAAAAAAAGGTTTTGTGTTCAAGGACCTTTGACCTTTCACCCATTGAGCGAACATTGGCAGGACGGGCATTTATCCAATTAATTAATGTTTAAATAAAAAGCCGCTGCCTTTGTACCTCCAGACCTGGTCTTTGTTGTTATTTGTTAGTGGGTATCGGGTAATGACGGGAGGGGAAGGGAGCTCTCTCGCAGTCTTCCTGGTCATGCTCCTCACCATCTCTCCCTGACCTGTAACACCCAGAAAATCAGGGCTTTATATGCCAATTGATATACCAATTGGAGTTTCTTCATTAACCATCTGGATGACCCTCTATGGTCTGTGGTGCAGGCTTCAAATCTGTAACTGCCTAGAGACTAGTAGTTGTTCAATTCCACCCTCAGGATGAAGAAAAAGTGGTTATTTTTGATAACGAGCTGCAGGAGCAATGCATGTTGGGAGATGTAGTTCTAGGGAGACAAATACAGAGACTTGTTTTAAGATCAATTTATCTCTTTATTCTAATAATTCTTCATTCGTTTTTTTGTCGTCCAATTAGCTCGTCTCTTGCGGCGAGAAAAGAGAATCGCGTGACCAAGCCCCTAGCCAATCAGTTGGCGCTGCGCTCTCTCTATAGCGTAAGGAAGCACAGTAGCCACTGGAAGATGAGACAGACACAGATGAGCCACAGAGAGCACATGGGATTTTAATATATTGTGCTGGCTACGTTAAAGATGGCCGCCCTCAACTTGTTAATGTCTCGGGATCGTGATGAGTCCTCCAAGCAATGCAGCACTGAAGCGGGAGATAGAAAACAGCAGAGGGGGCTACAGGGCAGGATGGAGGTGCAGTGCGTGTGTTTGGGGGAGAGAATAGTATAGGAATAGGAGAGGACTGTCGAATAACGTGGAGGTGCAGTGACAGAGCTGGATGTATGTGTGGGGAGCAGTACAGGAATAGCAGAGAGAGCAGTGTGTGTGTGGGGGTTGACAGAGCACAAGTAGAACAGGTTACATACTGAATATTTTAAGTACTTTGTATGAAGTCAGTTAATGTCACAGTTAGGTCACCAGTTTGATAACGTAACCACAGAGACTCCAACGCTCTGCTACTCAGCTCAAATGCTGCACTGGGGCAATAAGGCACCGAGGAGCTGGGTTCCTATAGTGTGACAGGGGCAATAAGGCATCTCATGAGTTGGGCTACTGCAGTGTGACAGGGGTAGTACATCCAGCTCTGTCACTGCACCCCCACCTCATCTGTGTCTGTCTCATCTTCTAGTAGATACTGCACTTACTTGTGCACTAAGGAGAGCGCAGATGCGACTGATTGGCTAGGGGCTCGGTCACATGATCCTCTTTTCCCGCAGCGGGAGATGAGCTATTTGGATGACAGAAAAACGAATTAAGAATGATTAGAATCAAGAGATACGTTGATTTGAAAACTAGTCTGTATTTATTTATCTCCCTAGAACTACATCTCCCAGCATGCCTTGCTCCTGCAGTTAAAAAATCAATGAATTTCATTTCGCCCAGAGGGTGGAATTGAACCACTCTGTCGCTAGACAGCTACAGGTTTGAAGCCTGCACCCCAGACCACTGAGGCTCATCCGGGCAATAACTAAAGATACTTCAATTTGTATATAATGTCCTGATTTTATGAGTCTTACAAGTTAGGGAGAGCCAGTGTGAGGGGCATGATGGGATACTGTGGCATAAGAAGGACTTTGCACACATGGTTAATTAAGTTTTAGTTTCACCCCTGTTGGGCACAGAGCATGTTACAGAGCAGAAAGCAGGCAGCAAGTGTAAGGTGAGCTCATTTGCATACAGAGCTTCTGCATAATGTCTCTCGGAGACAGCTGCGGTCAGCATCTCCTTCCATTCTTATCTCTGTCTCTGCTTCTCTATCTTCACATTGCACTTAGGAACATGGGGGAGAGGGATAGTCATTGTGTGTTGCTTTTACAGCGGTCTTTAACGAGACGCCCCAATCCGAGGCTAGTCCAAAAGCACCAGCGAGGTGAGAGACAAAGAGGGGGGTGAGATAGATCGATATCATCACCCCCCTCTTTGTGTCTCTCTGTGTCTGTCTCTCTCTCCCTCCCTCCCTCTCTCTCTCTGTCTGTCTCTCTCTCCCTCCCTCCCTCCCTCCCTGTCTCTCTCTCCCTGTCTCTCTCTCCCTCCCTCCCTCTCTCTCTCTGTCTGTCTCTCTCGCTGTTAACACAACTTTTAAGCACAGCATGGGATTATATGCAAAGCCAGAGAAACCACTCAGACTTTTTTTTTATTCCCTCCCTGTTAACTCAAGCCGCTTCAGCGTCTTGGATGCTCTTGCTTGAGTCTGTCCTCCCGAAATCGAACAAGTCCTGTTACTGCTCCCTAGGATCTTCAGCCTGATGGCCGGGAAGGTCCGAGGTTTTCTTGACGCGTCCTCCATCAGGGTTCTGGACCTCCTCCTCTTCCTTTCTTTGGCAAGAAGCCCGCAAGAAAATCAAAACTTTTGGTTTCCGTCCGGAGCCCACTCACACCGGTCATTTTCTCTCCGCAGAGAGACGGTGATTAATCGTGCATCACTGCATCTGGTGAAATGGTGAAAGGCAGGGTTGCAGACCTGTCTAAGGCTGAGGCCCCAGTACCTCCGCTGCACGCACGCCCGCAAGACTGGCGGCGCGTGCAGCCGATTCCCCGGTCTGCAGTGAGCTGCAAGAAGAAAGACCGGGGGGGGGGGGGGGCGTGGCGGGGGAGTGACGGGGGCGCGGGCATGACGTCACCCGGCAGGTTCGCCCTCATTGGCTCACGCCGGGGGGCGTGGCTTAGCGCTCCGTCGCGAGTCCCACTCTCAATTCTATTGAGAGCAGGAGCAACTCTCGCCACAGCGCTGCGGCCCCCCCTCGCAGCGGGCCCGGCGCCATTGAGGGGAGGGCTCTCGTCCATGTAGCGTCCGCCACAGCGGGCGCTGCAGTAGCCAGCGGGGACCAGGCCTAAGACATGTGAATGTGCTCACAAGTGATCTTTTTATTCTCTCTTTCTTTCATCTCTCTCTCTCTCTCTCTCTCTCTCTCTCACTCTTTCATCTCTCTCTCTCTCTTTCTTTCATCTTTCACCTCTCTCTTTCTTTCATCTTTCACCTCTCTCTCTCTCTCTTTCATCTTTCACCTCTCTCTCTTTCTTTCATCTTTCACCTCTATCTCTCTTTCTTTCATCTTTCACCTCTCTCTCTCTTTCATCTTTCACCTCTCTCTCTTTCTTTCATCTTTCACCTCTCTCTCTTTCATCTTTCACCTCTCTCTCTCTCTTTCATCTTTCACCTCTCTTTCATCTTTCACCTCTCTCTCTCTTTCATCTTTCACCTCTCTTTCATCTTTCACCTCTCTCTCTCTTTCTTTCATCTTTCACCTCTCTCTCTCTCTTTCATCTTTCACCTCTCTCTCATCACAATTTAAGTTATGGTGGGTGAGAAACAAGAAACCTCCACCGTATAGCATATAGCAAATAAAAAGATCACTTGTGAGCACATTCACATGTCTTAGACAGGTCTGCAATCCTGCCTTTCACCATTATCACCTAGCACACAGTGCTTCCATTGTAGAAGCCAGAGAAACCACTCACAGACTTTTTTTTTAATTCCCTCCCTGTGAACTCAAGCCGCTTCAGCATCTTGGGTGCTCTTGCTTGAGACTGTCCTCCCAAAGTCGAACAAGTCCTGTTACTGCTCCCATGGATCTTCAACCTGATGGCCAGGAAGGTCCGAGGGTTTCTTGACGTGTCCTCCATCAGGGTTCTGGACCTCCTCCTCTTCCTTTCTTCGGCCAGAAGGCCCACAAGAAAGTCAAAAACTTTTGTTTTTCAGCCGGAGCCCACTCACACCGGTCGTGACTAGTCGTGCATCACTGCATCTGGTGAAATGGTGAAAGGCAGGTTTGCAGACCTGTCTAAGACCTGTGAATGTGCTCACAAGTGATCTTTTTCTTTTTTTCTTTTTATTCTGTCTCTGTCTCTCTATATATATGTAGCCATGATAATAGTGGACTGCAAACATCTTCTCTGTTGGCAGTAAACCCTGGTAAGTACAGGAATGCCAGCATTAGTTATGGAGGTTTTCCCTCACACCCTGGTGAGGTGCCCTATGTATGGATGGGAGTGGCTGCATGCTCTGAGTCCCTGGATAGTGACCTCAGAGATGTGCCTATCCTGTAGCCAGGGTCACGAATGGTGTATGAATGACTCCAGTTAGCTTAACTCATGTCTCACCTCTTCCAAAGCACACACAAGTCCTTTTCTCTTTCTTAGTTTTATTGAGGGAAATCACAGGGAGATAGGTGCTTGTAGATGTAATGTTGGGAGAGAGTGCTTCTCTGTCTGATGTGCAGTGTATCAATGATGAGACAGTGTAAAACAAAAAGGCCTTGCTGGGGTAAATAGCAGGCAGTTACTCACTCAGAGTCCAGGGTGAAAAGGAAGTGAGGAGCAAGGGTCACACTAGATGGGAAGTGAGACTATACTAACTGTCAGCAAGGACAGGGGAGAAAATGGGAAACCCATTACCTAGGAGGACTGGAGAGGCTGCAGTAGCAGTTCACTGATTACATGCCCAGAGGCAAGAAATGCAACATTGTTGCATATCACACAGGCACAGTATGTGTGTGCAGACTCCATGCAGCTGAAAATAAGAACTGACAGGCAGAAGCTGCAAAGGAGAGAGGGGGGTGAATCAGAAATGCAGTTCTTGTTCCATGACACTCCCCGTCTGGTGTCTGGAGATACCACTATATAATTTGAATATGCATAACAAAAATAACATCACATTCTCAAACAATGCAAGAGTCCATGTCCACATAGCGATGTGACACCGGCCGGTATCACTGGTATTAAGGTCCCTTGGCCAAGGTTCTTTGGCAAAGGATGCAGGGTGGATGCACAGCTCCAGGTTTGCTGGTTGCACCACAATGTCTTTGTGTAAAAGTCTCTGGCACTGTTTCCTTTTAGCCTTGTGAGAGAGCAGTCTTTTTGTCTCTGTAGTTTTACCCACAGAGTGCATCCCCTTGTAGGTATGCCAGTCGTGGTAGCCTGTCGCTCTATCACCTGGCGTTTGGCAGAAGGAGATGGCTTTTGGCTCCTTGCGGAAGCGGAACAACACTCCTGGAAGACTGGTTGTCGAGTCTAGTCCAGTAAAGAGGGCGTCGTTCAGGGGGACTCCCTGGAGCTGAGCGCTGGGGCTGAACACTATCCGGATTTGATCGGGTTCCTGAGGGTGGTAGGCCCCAGATGATTGGAGGTAACGGCATTCTTCACCTTCCTTCATTAGAGGTGCTGGCCTTGCGTGGCCGGTAAGGAACATCTTCTGGATGAAGGCCACAAAGTTGTTTTTGGTCTCTGGTTCCCTTTGTAGGTCGCATAGGAGCGAAGTGAACCTAGAGATGGCATGTTCTCCATTGTTTGGGAAGCGCCTTCTTGGTGAACGGAATGGTAGCGGGTTCGCCCAACTGCCAGGTCCGTTTCTGACGAGCTCCTTGACCGTTGACATCAGGAATTCTCCATCTCCCATCAATGGTGTTTGCTTGTCGTCGTCCTTTGTGGTCTGGAACGATGTGCACCCTAAGTCATTGGTGCATTCCTCTTGTAAGAGAACGTTTCCACGTATTTTGGTGATACGCCTTTGTATCTCTTTGTTGACTGCCCTCAGGAAGTTGTTCTCTCCTTGGACATGACGAAAAACAGTCTCTTTTGCCCTAGTAAATCCCTTTATGAGATGTCTCTGAGATTGTCTTTTTTTAGACGTGTGAGAGGACAGTCTTTTTGACACTGTGGCTTCACCTGTAGGGCGCAATCTTTTGCGGTTATGCCAGCTGTGACAGCTGGCTGCTTTATCGCTGGATACTCTGTGGAGAGGAACGACTGTACGTCCTAGCCATGCCATTGCTCGCGAGAGGATCGTCCGATTGTTTATTGTCTTTTGGATGACCCCATTGTCGGTCACCTTTGGGAGGTTACTTTCTTCCTTCAGGGGAGTCGACTCGTCATCCTTGGTTATCTGAAACGCTAAGCATCCTAGGCCATTGTCACAACCCCCCGATGCAAGGATGTTTTTGTTGACCTCAGGGCTATGACCTTGTCTTTTCTCTTCACTTGGCCCTTCAGTCACTTGGAGATGGCCAAGACATGGTTCAGAGAGAGATGTGTGTCCACATTCTGTTACTACCATTCTGCGGGCGTCAACATAGTCTTGCCCGTGCTCTTTGTCAGTGCACGCGTTGCCCACTATCACCCATCCTAGGTCAAGTCTTTGGGCGTATGGCGCGTTGTGGGGTCCGTTATGCTGTTTACGGACTTTATGTACCCTCATGATGTCCCTGCCGAGCAGCAGCAAGATCTTGGCGCCTTGTTCTACCGGCAGGATGTATTTGGCTATTCCCTTGAGGTACGGGTAATGGCGTGCCATGTCTGGTGTGGGAATCTCGTCCCTGTTTGTGGCCATGTGGCTGCACTCGATGAGTGTGGGAAGGGGCATGTTAACTTTGCCGTCTATTGAGCATATGGTGTAGCCATTCACTCTTCTCCCTGTGGTCTCCACTGCGCACGTTCTGAGAGTGTAAGGAGAAGCACCGTCTTGTATGTTAAACATGTCGAAGAACTCTGACCTGACCAGCGATCGCTTGCTCTGGTCGTCGAGGATTGCGTACATCCGAATAGCCTTCTCAGGTTGTCCCTGGGGGTGCACTGTGACAAGGCATATTTTGGAGCAGGACATTTTGTCACCTTCTTTTCCGCAAACCTCAGTGCGCTGAGATGTGACGGATCTTGACTCTCCTTCTTCTTTCTCCCCACCATGCTCCGCTACGGAGGATGGGTTGTTGAGTTGGTGGAATGTCAGCGCCTCTGGGTGTAACGCTGTCACGTGCTTGTCACTTTCGCACACTGTGCATTTGATCTCTTCTTTACAGTCCCTGGCTAGGTGAGTCGTGGAACCGCAGCACCTGAAGCAAACTCTGAATTCTCTAAGCAACCTCTTGCGTTCCTCTAGGGACTTCATCCTGAACCCAAAGCACTTGTTGAGTGGGTGTGGCTTCTTGTGTATGAGACATTCCCTGTTTGGGTCCCTTGGTTCCTTGCCTCCGGCGACCGACTGATCGGGAGTAGTTTGGGTCGTGGGAGGCACGTCCGTCCTGCGGACCGAGATGGGTGTTTGGGTGTTACCATATCTCGTCGCTGGTCTCTCGTTCCTCAGGCTGCTTGCACTGTATGTGGTTTGCGCACCCAAGATGAAACTGGGATCGTTCCTTGTCCTTGCCGCTTCGCAGATGAAGCTCAAGAAGAATGAGAATGGGGGGTAGACGACTTGCTTCTCCCTTTTGTATTTGGAACCTTGTGAAATCCACCTTTCTTGGAGGTTGAAGGGTAGCTTCTCCAGGATGGGTCTCACTCCCCGAGCTGAGTCTAGGACGTTGAGACCTATTAAGGAATGGTCTTTCCTTGCGAACTCCAGTTCTTGCAGCAGGTCCCCAAGCTCTCGTAACTTCGAGTAGTCTTTAGTTGTGATCTTGGGGAAGCTGTCGATTCTTTTGAAGAGCGAATCCTCGACTGCTTCGGGGCTACCGTAGGACTCTTCTAGCCTTTCCCACACTAGATCAAGACCTACTTGGGGTTGGTGCGCGTTGGCCGCCCGAAGTCTCTTTGCGTGCTCCCTGGATTCGTTCCCCAGGAACTTGAATAGCAGGTTGAGCTCCTCCCTTGCTGAGAAGTCCAAGCTGTTGATTGCGTCTTTAAACGTGAACTTCCACGTCCGGTAGTTCTCAGGGCGGTCGTCGAAGCTGATGAGTCCTGCTTGCACCAGGTCACGCCGGATCATGTACTTGGCTATGTCTGTCAGGCTTGAGGCATCGGCATGTTTGTTCCGTTCTGAGGTAGTTGCTGGGAGGGTCCGTGCGGTCGCCTCTTCCTTGGAGTGGACGCGTGGTGACTGCTGGTCAGTGTGAGGGGCTGTGTTTTCCCGTGTGGGTGTACTTGGATGGCGAGCCTGTTGTAGTGCATCCATGTGCGCGCTGGCGTGTGGATCACTGTTGCGGCTGTGGCTATCCCAGGCAGCATGTACCATTGAAGGAACAGCGCATTCTCCTCGTGGGCCTAGCAAGTCTTTGGTGTCTGTGGAGTTGCTCCATCCGTGTTGAGATGGTGCGCTGGTGTTTACACTGAAGAGGCTCCTTACGTAGTCTGCAGTGCGTTGGGCTGGATCCTCTGAGGCTATCCTTCTGTACGGTTGCTCCCCGCCGTCCTGTCTCGCGGCTGCTTCTAGGACTTCAGCTTGGGCTATGGTTGGCGGCGGCTTCCTTCTCTTGGTTTAGGGCCTCTAGGTTGACGTCCACCTCTGCCTTTTTCCGTGCAGCGGTGGCAGCGGCGGTGGCAGTGGCTGTCTGCTCCTCCTCTTCCAAGCGGGCCCTTTCTAGTTTCATGACTGCCTCTTTCTGAGCGTATGCGGCCCTGGCATGTGCGGCCTCTGCGGTGGCTCGCGCCTTGGTGGCGTTTGCGCTTGCGCTTGACGCGTGAGATTGCGCTGATCTTGCTGACCTTGAAGAATGCCTGGATGTGCTTGAGCGCTGCGATGCGGTTTCCAGCAAAAGGTCTTTCCTCTTACTCTCGGCTTCCGTGATAGAGGTTCGCACGCGGCTGTCACGTGTCAAGTCAATGTTATGCTGTAGGTCCCTTTCATGCAGGCTTTCGCCGGTGTTAGCCCTGGCCAAGTAAGTGACGTATGCCTCTGACAGCTCTTGGTAGCGTTCGTGATCTATCTTTAATTGAGTTATTGCCTGCTCGAGCTGTTGTACAGAATTGCCAGCGCCGGCGACATTGCGTATCCCAAGTGTGGTTGTTTCCCAGGCCAACTCTAATTTAGCGCGGTGCGCTTCAATGTCAGTCTCATATTTTTTGCGGGCCTTTTGTGTCAGTGTGACCGTCCGTTTGGGCCTTGCCTCTGCCTGCGCCTGTTGCAGTTGCGCAGCGGTCTCTGTGTCTGAGTGATCGCTCTCCTGCGTGATGTCTGGTGAGGCTCTGAG
Organism: Ascaphus truei; assembly: GCF_040206685.1. NCBI lineage: Eukaryota > Metazoa > Chordata > Amphibia > Anura > Ascaphidae > Ascaphus > Ascaphus truei. The sequence goes on along the minus strand of NC_134489.1, from coordinate 63,859,025 downwards.
TTCTGCCATGCTGTAGGTGTGTGTAAGCCTTTAGCCAGTGCGTGTGGCGTGCGGTCTTTTACCTGTGTTAGCGATGGGCGTCTGTCTCAGATGATGCCGAGCGGTGTCGTGCAGCGTAGGGGTAGCTGTACTCACAGGTGTCCGGTAGCTCTGACCCATGCCCTGGTGGGTGTCCGGTAGCGTGGCTCTTGATGGCGCTTGCCGTGGGGACGTGCGCAGGGGTAGGTGAGATGGTGGCTCCTCACTATGGGGCTGTGCAGGGGGTGAACTCAGACAGAGAAAGGCAATTAGGTTTGTGTGTAAGGTGCACTGTCAGTCTGCAAAGATGCTGCCTTGGGTGCAGGGTTGGTGCTGGCTGTGTCCTGTGTAAATCTGCTTGCTTATCTGTAAGGTTGCAGGCTGTGTGCAGTTTGCTGTATAAAGCTTGCTGCCCTGTCTGGCAGAGTAAAGCTGCTGCTTGTCCTGGGGTGCAGAGACTATTCTGTATAGTATAAGTCTGTGAGTAGTAGCTCCTGTGTGATTCCCTAACACAGGTCTTTGTTTTACTATCCTGAAGCCAGGGTCACGAATGGTGTATGAATGACTACAGTTAGCTTAACTCATGTCTCACCTCTTCCAAAGCACACACAAGTCCTTTTCTCTTTCTTAGTTTTATTGAGGGAAATCACAGGGAGATAGGTGGTTGTAGATGTAATGTTGGGAGAGAGTGCTTCTCTGTCTGATGTGCAGTGTATCAATGATGAGACAGTGTAAAACAAAAAGGCCTTGCTGGGGTAAATAGCAGGCAGTTACTCACTCAGAGTCCAGGGTGAAAAGGAAGTGAGGAGCAAGGGTCACACTAGATGGGAAGTGAGACTATACTAACTGTCAGCAAGGACAGGGGAGAAAATGGGAAAGCCCATTACCTAGGAGGACTGGAGAGGCTGCAGTAGCAGTTCACTGATTACATGCCCAGAGGCAAGAAATGCAACATTGTTGCATATCACACAGGCACCGTATGTGTGTGCAGACTCCATGCAGCTGAAAATAAGAACTGACAGGCAGAAGCTGCAAAGGAGAGAGGGGGGTGAATCAGAAATGCAGTTCTTGTTCCATGACAGTGCCTGCCCCCTGAGGTATATAAGGCACAACACTGTCAAGTTAGTGTTGTTGTTGCTGATGTGTTTGGCTCCTGTGAAAGGGATTTCGGGATAGCTAGGTTCCCACTAGTGCTGTAACTAGTGGCACGGGTTTTCCAAATCTAGCCTGTCAAGGCCACACTGTGTCCAGGGACCTGGCACAGGGGTGATCTCCCTACGGGGAGAGGGGATCCCACTCCAATTGGGAGGGCGTACCTGGCAAAGGGACAGCACGGAGAAATGTGCGGCTAGAGCTGAGAGCTGCATGGGGCAGTCTACTACATCGAGTACGTCAATAAAGATGCCCTGTTTAAAGATACCCCCACTGTGTGAGTGAGATTACTCAACAGTGGATGAGACCACCAAGAAGGAGTTCCTCACCAGGACCATCTCCCTGGGAAGCACAGATCCTGATGAGGTGGAGGCGCTGCACATGATATAGGTAGGACTCGCACCCACTACCTCAGCTAGCTGTTCCTGATGACATCCCCTAATACCATCATGCGGGAGACTCAGGAGTCCTGTTACCTGCAGGTGTTCAACCATACACGATCACGTAATGAGGACCGGTTAGACCACACAGGCCAATGTGAGATTGGGTGGGTCAGACAGGAGGGAATACCCATTACATATATATATATTTAATAATCAAAAATAAATAGACGATACCGTTCTGTGGCTAACGAAATGCTTTTATTTGTGCGAGCTTTCGAGATACACTGATCTCTTCTTCCGGCGGTGTTACAATGAATAAAGCAAGCAAGGGGTTTACTTAAAAACAGTGTCTCTTGGAATGTTATCTGTGCTTATCCCTCCCTGTGTGTAGATGCGATTTATGACTTGAGGTGTAAAATGGTTCCTGAATGTTAGTGATGTAAGAGTGTGTGTATCTACGTGAATATAAATGAATGAAGAGCCCACAGTGTATACAGTGCTTTACAAAAGGTGTGTGTGGAGTGGGAGTGTATATTAATGGTGTGGGTAGGTGTGGAAATGTGAGAGATTGTTGCATTACTAATAGGGGCACACACTTTTAGTAATGGGACGTAACTGCACCATGCGGGGTCACGTGGCCATGACAATAGGATGCCCTGCAGCACGACGTGACAACCCATGGCACCGCGACGTCAGGTGACATCCCGTTGTCATGGCAACACAATGCCATTTGACGTCGCGGAGCCACCTTGACAGTACCATGCAGGGAGAGATGCCACCGGATGATGCCGCCGCCGCCGCCGCCGGAGAAGGTAAGAGCCGAAGCCCTGCACCAAACATCCCAGCCTGCCCTGCAGTACCCCGGAAATGTCATATCTCAACCCGTAGCCCGCAGATACCTAGCCGAAACCCGTAGTCTCTGGTTCAAACCAGGGTGGCGGCAACCCTGCATGTGACAGGTGGAAAAGATTAATTCTGTATTGTTCACAGTATACATATATTTGTAGCAGGGGCTACATATATATAGATGTAGCCTACTGCCCCTGGCTATAGCCTTTCCACTGGCCTCAACACTATAAGTCCTGATAGGTAGAGTGACCAGATGTCCCAGTTTAGCCAGGACAGTCCTGTTTTTTTAATGTCTGTCCCAGCTGACCGACATTCTTTAAAATGTCCCGTTTTTTTCTTGCTGTCCCAGTTTTGACCATCAGAGCGGGGGGGGGAGGGGGGGCAGCAGGGAGCAAGAATGCAGGGAGGAGAGCAGGAGGTGAGCAGAGACCGGGTCTGAGCTGCAGAGTGTGGGGGCGGGATTAGTGTCAGCGGAGCCCCAGCAGTGAGAACTTCTGGTGTCTGCTGCCAGGGCTCAAAATGGCTTCCCCCCCCCACTCATGTTCCACAGACAGATAGGGTTCACAGACATGTAGGAGAGACACACAAAGCATGGGGAGAGAGAGACACACACACAGCATGGGGAGTGGGAGACACACGCAGCATGGAGAGAGAGAAACACACACAGCATGGGGAGAAAGAGAGAGACACACAGCATGGGGAGAAAGAGAGAGACACACAGCATGGGGAGAAAGAGAGAGACACACACAGCATGGGGAGGGAGAGACAGCATGGGGGGGAGAAAGAGACACAGCATGGGGAGGGAGAGACACACAGCATGGGGAGAGAGAGAGAGAGCCATAGCATGGAGAGAGAGAGAGAGAGCCATAGCATGGAGAGAGAGAGAGCCATAGTATGGAAAGAGAGAGAGCGAGAGAGAGACATAGCATGGAGAGAGAGACATACACAGCATGGGGAGAGAGACACACTGCATGGGGAGAGAGAGACACAGCATGGGGGGGAGAAAGAGACACAGCATGGGGGGGAGAAAGAGAGAGAGAGCATGGGGGGGGAGAAAGAGAGAGACAGCATGGAGGGAGAGACACAGCATGGGGAGAGAGACACACAGCATGGGGAAAGATACACACACACACAGCATGGGGGGAGAGACACACAGTTGGTCGCCCGTTTGGCAAATATTTTTTCTTGCCAAAGAAAATGCAGATTTTTGAGATTCTCACCAACTTCTCGTTGCTTACTGAATTGCTATAGGCATTTTTGGCGAGAAGCTGGCGAAAACTTACTTATCTGAGCTTTCTGCATAGCCCCCTCAGTGTCTTGCTGGAGAGAGTATGTACCTGTGGGGACCAATCCTGCCTCTGCCAGGACCCTCATGGGATGGAGGCGCTGCACCATAAGAAACCCTGTCCTGTTGCTGCTCTCATATACCACCAGCGGAGCCCTCAGACCTCCTGAAAGACCACTGGTGAGCTAAACAGCACCAGAGCACACCCTGTAGATGCCAGATCTCCCATAGGGGGAGGGGAGGGGTGATAGGTGCTACATATATATATATACACCTGTATGTATACATACAGGGCCGCCGACAGCTCTCCCACGCTACTACGGGCCTACCTCACTCCCGCACCGGGCCTCATATGCTGGTGCATCCCAGAAGCTGGACCCAGTCTCCGGTGCGCAACGGCGTGAGAGAGAGGCCCGGCGTGGGAGAGAGGCCCGGCGTGGGAGAGTGAGGGAGGCTCGCAGCAGCTTGGGAGAGGTACGCCCACATCAGCTGGGGAGAGCCGGTGCCTGGTAGCATGAGACCATCTCCAAGGTACAGTAAGTGTATGTATTTGGGGGGGGGGAGGGGCAGTGTAAATATGTATTGGGGGGGTTAGTATACGTATTTGGGGGGTAGTGTAAGTATGTATTTGGGGGAGTAGTGTAAGTATGCATTTGGGGGTTAGTGTATGTTTTTGGTAGGATAGTGTAAGTATGAATTTGGGGGGTAATGTAAGTATGTATTTGGGGGATAGCGTAAGTATATATGTGGGGGTTTAGAGAATGTATTTGGGGGCGTTAGTGTAAGTATGTATTTGGGGGGTAGTGTTGTAAGTATGTATTTGGGGGGTAGTGTAAGTATGTATTTGGGGGGTAGTGTAAGTATGTATTTGGAGGATAGTGTAACTATGTATTGGGGGCATTAGTGCAAGTATGTATTTGGGGGGTAGTGTTGTAAGTACGTATTTGGGGGGGTAGTGTATGTTTTTGGGGGGATAGTGTAAGTACAGTATGTATTTGGGGGGTAGTGTAAGTATGTATTTGGGGGGTAGTGTAAGTATGCATTTAGAGGATAATGTAAGTATGTATTGGGAGATGTTAGTGTAAGTATGTATTTGGGGGGGTTAATGCAAGTATGTATTTGGGGGATGTTAGTGTAAGTATGTATTTGGGGGGGTTAATGCAAGTATGTATTTGGGGGATGTTAGTGTAAGTATGTATTTGGGGGATGTTATTGTAAGTATGCATTTGGGGGGGTAGTGTAAGTATGTATTGGGGGATGTTAGTGTAAGTATGTATTTGGGGGGTAATGTAAGTATGTATTTGGGGGGTAGTGTTGTAAGTATGTATTTGGGGGGGGTAGTGTTGTAAGTATGTATTTGGGGGGGTAGTGTAAGTATGTATTGGGGGATGTTAGTGTAAGTATGTATTTGGGGGGGTTAATGCAAGTATGTATTTGGGGGATGTTAGTGTAAGTATGTATTTGGGGGGGTAGTGTTGTAAGTATGTATTTGGGGGGGTAGTGTTGTAAGTATGTATTTGGGGGGGTAGTGTAAGTATGTATTGGGGGATGTTAGTGTAAGTATGTATTTGGGGGGGTTAATGCAAGTATGTATTTGGGGGATGTTAGTGTAAGTATGTATTTGGGGGGGTAGTGTAAGTATGTATTTGGGGGATGTTAGTGTAAGTATGTATTTGGGGGGGTAGTGTTTTAAGTATGTATTTGGGGGGGTAGTGTTGTAAGTATGTATTTGGGGGGGTAGTGTTGTAAGTATGTATTTGGGGGGGTAGTGTAAGTATGTATTTGGGGGTAGTGTCGAAACTCTAGTCTTGGGCACCGGGATATCTGTTGGCGGCCCTGCATATATACATTTGATATCACATATGTGACGGTGGGGGTAGCCAGTCTTCATAATAAAGGTAGTACATAAAAAGGATTCACATGAACCCACAATTCCACAATGACAAGGCACTAATGAGGATCCCTGCAACAAAGGCCCATAGATCTAGTGATGGAAAAGATCCTGGGACATAGCTAGATGTTATTAGCTTACATGTGGTTGAAACAGGGACCAGCTTTCATGCAATGTCAGGGGAAAACCACAGCAATCGACCGAGCACCCATCGTCACGTCCGCTCCTCGATGCGTGATGACGTCACCTCTACGCGTTTCGCGTCATATGACGCTTCTTCAGGCGTGACGTCATCACGCATCGAGGAGCGGACGTGACGACGGGTGCGATCAGAGTACCAGACTATTCCTAGGTTTGGTCTGGTGAAGCAGAGGCAGGCTTCTCAAAAGTGCTCGTCATTGGGGTGCCGGCGAAGCCTGGCCAAGCTGAGGACAAGTTCTAGAGACGCGGCCACGTTCTTCAAACGAACGAAGACCCGGTCAGCGGGGAGACCCAGGTAGCAATACCGAATATAGTACCGTGGTGTTCCTGGATGTGGAGCGGACAGGGTAAGCCTTCCTGAAGCTGGCGCCCTGCACCTAGTTGAGGATAGTGTCCCCCCCCCCCCCCCCAGTGAATGTGTATTTTCCCGTTTTGTGTTATTTTGTATTCCTGCTGGTTTACCAGAATAAACCTAATTTTATTCCACAATCTGTGTCCTGCCTAGTGAAAGTGATCCCGGAAGGTAAAAGGTGTTAAAAGAACTGGTCTCCCGTGACAACATACATAGGAGGTGTATACATAGGATTCATAGGAGGTGTATATGAAGTTTTCCACTGATTCCTCTGACCTTCTAAGCTCCTATGAGTTGCCCCTGGCCCTACAAGAGGCAGGTAAGAGTCAATTACCCAGCACCTGAGTGCCTTAACGCATTTTCACACTTCAGCAAGCCTGCAGTATGCCTTAAAGCCCCCGTCACACTGCAGTAACCCAGCTCCTGAGTGCCTTATTGCTCCTGTCACACTGCAGTAACCCAGCTCCTGAGATGCCTCATTGAATCTGTCACACTGCAGTAGCCCACCGGCTCATGAGAGCCTTATTGCCCCTGTAACACTACAGTAACCCAGCTCCTGGGTGCCTTATTGACCCAGTGCAGCATTTGAGCTGAGTAGCAGAGCGTTGGAGTCTCTGTGGTTACGTTATCAAACTGGTGACCTCACTGTGACATTTAATGACTTCATACACTGTCACCAAAGTAAATACAATATTTGGTATGCGTCCTGTACTATTGTGCGCTGACAACCCCCACACACAGCTCTGTCACTGCTCTCTGCTATTCCTGTACTACTCCCGCTCATACATCCAGCTCTGTCACTGCTCTCTCTACTATTCCTGTACTGCTCCCCACACATACATCCATCTCTGTCGCTGCACCTCCACCCAGTCCCACTACAGTGCCCTCTCCTATTCCTGTACGACTCCCCACTCACACGCACTTCACCTCCATCCTGCCCTGCAGCCCCCTCTGCAGGATCCAAGACATTAACGAGGGAGGGCGGACATTTTTAAAGTAGCCAGCACAATCATATTATTATCCCACGTGTGCTCAGTGGCTGTGTCATCTTCCAGTGGCTACTACGTTTCCTTGACTCCAAAGTGAGCACAATGGTGACTGATTGGCTAGGGGCTCTTTTCCTGCCGCAGGAGACGAGATAATTGGAGGACAGAAAAATGAATGAAGACATTAGAATAATGAGATATGTTGAACTGAAAAAAAACAGTTTCTATATTTATGTCTCCCTAGAACTACATCTCCCAGCATGCCTCGCTCCTACAGCTCATTAACAAAATGTTAATCTTATTTTGCCGCCCGGAGGGTGGAATTGAACCACTCTGTCCCTAAACAGCTACAGGTTTGAAGCCTGCACCCCAGACCACTGAGGCTCATCCGGGCAAAAATATAGGCGACCTAATGGGTATATAAAGCCCTAAAACTGTGACTCTTCTAAATTAGAGAGATTTTTTACCTAATCCTGTTCTAATCATGCCATGATTTCCCTACTTCCCTTCAACCTCCCTGCAATTAGTTTATCTGGTTAATTAGTAGCAGTTTCTTGTTATGTGCAGACAAGGGACAGGGCTTTGTGTGAAGGCAGCTATGCAAACGAGCCTGCTGCATGCTGGGTAATGCTCACCTGGCAATAATATCTTACACATAAGGGGCGATGCTTTGCAGAGCTCTGGCAGGGGAGGGGCTAAGGGAGCAATGCTCTGCAGATGCTGTTAGTCCTTTAAAGACACATCGGGGTCAGGCTCTGACTCAGAAAGAGAGGGAGACAGAGAGAGAGAGAGCGAGAGAGAGTGAGAGAGAGAGAGAGGAGGAGGAGACGAGTAATAGAGGATACAGTCTATTTTTATCTTCTCTGCTATATTTAACCACACGGTGTAGCAGAGCCGTGTGACGTCAGCGCAGAGGATACTGTGTGTGGTGAGAGGTGGGGGGTGGACCTGAGGATTCATGCAAACCTCTAGGACCAGCCAGTTCACACCACCTCTAGGAATAGAGCTGCAGTGATAGACCTGTGTGTATATATACACGCATATTAATAGATACACACGTGTATATATAAATATATAGATAAACACACACATAGATAGATAGATAGATAGATAGATAGATAGACACACACAGATAGATAGATAGATAGATAGATAGATAGATAGATAGATAGATAGATAGATAGATAGATAGATAGATAGATAAATAGATATACACACACAGATAGATAGATAGATATACACACACAGATAGATAGATAGATAGATAGATAGATAGATAGATAGATAGATAGATAGATAGATAGATAGATAGATAGATAGATAGATAGATAGATAGACACAGATAGATAGATAGATATACACACACAGATAGATAGATAGATAGATAGATAGATAGATAGATAGATAGATAGATAGATAGATATACACACACAGATAGATAGATAGATAGATAGATAGATAGATAGATAGATAGATAGATAGATAGATAGATATACACACACAGATAGATAGATAGATAGATAAATAGATATACACACACAGATAGATAGATAGATAGATAGATATACACACACAGATAGATAGATAGATAGATAGATAGATAGATAGATAGATAGATAGATAGATAGACACACACAGATAGATAGATAGATAGATAGATATACACACACAGATAGATAGATAGATAGATAGATAGATAGATAGATAGATAGATAGATAGATAGATAGATAGATATACACACACAGATAGATAGATAGATAGATAGATAGATAGATAGATAGATAGATAGATAGAAAGATAGATATACACACACAGATAGATAGATAGATAGATAGATAGATAGATAGATAGATATACACACACAGATAGATAGATAGATAGATATACACACACAGATAGATAGATATACACACACAGATAGATAGATAGATAGATAGATAGATAGATAGATAGATAGATAGATAGATATACACACACAGATAGATAGATAGATAGATAGATATACACACACAGATAGATAGATAGATAGATAGATAGATAGATAGATAGATAGATAGATAGATAGATACACACACAGATAGATAGATTAATAGATAGATAAGAACAGGCACTCCAGGTCTACATCAAAATTGTGAAAAAGTTTATTTACAGATCAATCTTGATCAAGATTGATCTGTTGTATATAAACTTTTTTTTCACTATTCTGATTAACACCTGGAAGTGCCTGTTCTTAACAATCTGTTTGTCTATCTGTATTATTACTACTGTATTTTTGCAGTTTACGCCAAGGCAGTTATCTCTTTATTTTGGTGGAGTGCCGCTAAACGAAGGCCTCGGGCATGGTGCCGCAGCTGAGCGAACAGACTGCCTTAAGGCAGTGTTCTTGTCCATGCGGCGCGCGCGTTGCGTGAGAAATCAGTTAAACTGATTCCTCAGCGCGACAGACAGGTCACGTGAGCGGTTCGCCCAATGAGGGCGAACTAGCTCCGTGGCGTCACTATGAAGGCCTCCTGGAACGCCCTCCACGGCGTGTCTAGCATGGCCAGGAAAAGCACCCGCTTTCCCTCAGCCTCCTCGCGCCTCCGCACGGGAGAAGGCACCATGGCCCCAGCCTTACACGTGTGTGGTGTGTGTGTGTGTGTGTGTGTGTGTACACACAGATTTACCCAGTGCATATGTTCACAGCTACAAACATTGGAAGTATGGTCCTTTTTATATAAATATGTTGATCTGCACTTTTGGGTTTTCTACTTATAATTTTTTCTAAATGCGTTAAACAGCCCCGCTATATACCCAGCTCCTGAGTGTTGTTCACAAGAGTTAAACAGATGCCTGTGCCTTTAACACCAATCCCACCCCTTTTTTACAGAGCCCCGCCCCCAGAAGCTTGGCTGTCCCACCCCCTCCTCTTGTTGAAGAGGCAGCAGCGGTTGCCAGGAGACGTAAACAAAGCCAAGCCGGACGTAGTGACGTTGGCGCAGGATGGAACGCCGTGTCCATGGCAATGGGAGGGTTGTTTATCTGAGGCCTGGGGAGCACGTGGGAGCCAGCGAGTGTGTAATCAGTGCCCAGTCCCTGCACAACTAAAAGCAATCAGTGCACAATAACTACACGATTACCTGCAGTGTGTGATCACTGCACAATAACTACACAATTACCTGCAGTGTGTGATTACTGCACAATAACTACACACCTACCAGCAGTGTGTGATCAGTGCACAATAACTGCACAACTACCTGCAGTGTGTGTGATCACTGCACAATAACTACACACCTACCAGCAGTGTGTGATCAGTGCACAATAACTGCACAACTACCTTCAGAGTGTGTGATCAATGTACAATACAAAACTACCAGCAGAGTGTGTGATCATTTATCAATGTACAATAACTACACACCTACCAGCCGTGTGATCAGTGCAAGATAACTACACGATTACCTGCAGTGTGTGATCAGTGCACAATAACTGCACAACTACCTGCAGAGTGTGTGATCAATGTACAATAACTACACACCTACCAGCAGAGTGTGTGATCAGTGCAAGATAACTACACAATTACCTGCAGCATGTGACCAGTACACAATAACTGCACAACTACCAGAGTGTGGGGGGAATTGTGTCGGCAAAAATTCTATGTACAGCGCCGTGTACACTGTTAGCACAGAAAAAACCCTGTTAGCACAGAAAAAAACATATTATAATGTGTGGTCAGTACACAGACACTGAACAACTAGCAGCAGTGTGTGTGATCAATGTACAACCTCTACACAACTACCCTTATAGTTATCAATGCACAATGCTTACACAACTACCAACATTGTGGGATCATTGCAGAATTACTACACAACTACCAACAGAGTGTGTAATCTCTGAAAACTCACTACACAACTGCTGGCAGAGTGTGTGTTCAGTGCACAATAACTAAACAACTAACAGCAGAGTGTGTGATGAGTGCACAATCATTATACAACTGCACAACACAACAAGTTGCGGTGTGTGATTAGTTCACAATCATTAAATAACTAGCAGCACAAGCACAATCCCTACATAACTGTCAGAATTTGTGATCACCACGCAAGTCATACACAACTACCAGGGTGTGGTCAGTGCGACAGTTCCTACACAACTACTGGCAGGGTATGTTCGGTGTACAAATCGTAAAGAACTAGCAGTATGATCATTGGCAGTGCCCAATTACTACACAACTACCAGCAGAGGGTGTAATCTCTGCAAAATCACAACATAACTATCAGCAGAGTGTGAGATCAGTGCACAACCCCTGCACGCCTACAAGCAGTGTGTGATCAGTGCATAAAACTACTAAAAAAGTAGCTTTGAGCCTCAGGCCGGGCATCAGGACCAGGGGACAAGGCACCCTTCTTACCTCTTGGGTAGCGTCCTCCCTGGCCTTCCCCCCTCCCCTCGGACGCCGGGGTTGACACGGCCAGGGGGGAGGGGCCAGAAAGGTTACATAAGGCAGAGGCAGGGGCGTGTGATCAATCCACACCCTGCCAGCAATTCGAGATGGCATTAGCCGAACTTATAGACCACCTGCAGGCCGAAGGGCAGAGTAGGGGCAGAGGTGGCTTCTCCAAAAATACTGGACTCAATAGTGAAAGGTCACTATGTCCAGGGAGGAAAATACCGGACACATACATGTCCAGTATTATAGTACCTCTCATTTTTTACTGGACAGAGTGTTCAAATACAGGTCAGTCCGGTTCAATACCGGACACCTGGCAACCCTAGGGCTGAGCCACTAGGAGGGGTGGCTTTAGCGCCAGTAATCCGGGCTACTGGGAGTAGCTATCCCGGAGGAGAGTGGAGCGGGCCGTCGGATCACCACCGGCAGGTGCAGAGGAGGCAGCTGGGCCCAGCCGTAGGTATAGGTGGGTACAGACGGTGGAGGACAGAGCGGCGGCCGGGCAGGCTGGCAAGGACGCCCGCGCGGCTTTTGGAGGAGGGGAGTCATGGTGGGCCTCACGTGACGCCGCCTGAGGTGCGGGTCATGTTGGATCATGCAGCTGGGAGGAGAGCTGCGCGGAAGATGCCGGCAAGTGGCAGGAGATCATAGACGGGCTTCAGGAGGAATGTAACAGGTCAGAGTACGACGGGGTAAGAAGAGGGCTTTACCCCTGTTTCTCCCCCAGATCCCCTGAGGTTCCCACTTTGCCCTGGGGTTGTGGCTGGTCCACCGGAGGTGTGTTCTGGGACTGGGGTGCATCTACCCACAGTGCGGGTGGATGGGCTGGCTCATGGCCTGGAGGGGTACAGGTCAAACAAAGGGGAAAATGACGCAGGCCGTGGGGTAACGACTTGGCGGTGGCGCGTTCAATGGATCTGGTGTGAGCAATGCGACCCATGGGGGTTGGTGAGGGGTGCAGATCGTATGGTCCAACATCATTCACAGGGAATTGTGGAGGGGGGCCCAGGTTGCACGGCCGTCGACCGCACGTGTAAGAAGGTTAATAGAGTGATCGGAAGGTTCGTGTCGCAGTTCGTGGGTTGGGTACTAAACCATCCTGACTGATTCTGTTACTAGAGCGTTGTCCATGGATGATGGGGTACATTTGTCACACATCGGGTCTGATTTATTTAATAATACCATGCAAGAACTGCTTGAGAGGGTCCTGGCGGGTATGGCGTTACGGGGCTAGTTTAAAGGGAATTAAATTGCCCCATAGGTGTTGGAAGTTGGGGGGTACATGTGGCCATCCTTACCAGATGTGGCCATCCTTACTAGATTGGTCATCACTTGAGTCTAGGCGCAAAGTTCATCTTTCCTGTCTTGCCTTCAAATACTTTCTGGGTAAGCTACCTGTCTATCTGAACAAGCTCCTCGCCCCAACAACATGCAGCACTTATCATCTGAGATCTGACTCCAAAAAACTGTTCATGGTCCCAAAGCTCAACAAAGTATCCGGACGTTCCTCCTTCTCTTACCGTGCACCACAAAACTGGAACAACCTACCGGAGACTCTCACAGCCACCGCCAGTCTAAGTTCTTTCAAATCTAAGGCTGTCTCACATTTTAATCTGGTCTGTAACTGTTTCATTCGCCCATAATATATATTTTCTTTAACTGCACACAATGTCTTGTATATAATGTATACCCTGTTCATGTATGTAACTGTATTTGTAACCATGTATTATTTGTCTTAACTCTGTGCCCAGGACACACTTGAAAACGAGAGGTAACTCTCAATGTATTACTTCCTGGTAAAATATTTTATAAATAAATAAAAAGATGGGGCTCTGTGCTTGGTTAAGCCTGGTGGGGCTGCGAGTGACTAGTGGTCAGGGCTCATTAAAACGTGAGTTCTGGGGGCCCACTTGCGTCAACGGCCAGGACAAGGTGTCACAGGTCATCGGTTCAAGGACCTTTGGCCTTTACCTTTGGCCTTTACAAATTCCTATGCGGTGCCCGCCAAAGGGAAGCCACTATCACATACGTTACCCTTGATTGAGCAAATGGATGCTGTGTATTGTGTAAACTGTCTACACCACAATGACGACCGGTACCCTAAGGCCATTTCACTTCCCCTGTGGTTAAGACAACACTTGTAGTTTAAGCTGATGTTTATGCCCTTTGCTGCCAAAGCATCCAACTTAGAAATTCAGTAGACTTCACATTGTATTAATAGACGACATCCGTCTCTGTCCCGCCAAAGGGGTGTATCTGTTCAATAATCACACCCCTTGAAGAGCAATCAGGGTGGTTTTGTTGAATAAAGTGTAACGCCACAGCATTCATCATCCTTCTTTATTCCCTTTTCTATGTGCTCCTTCGCTCTTTGATGTTGCTTTTGTGTTCGGCAAAGCGCCGTTCGAATGGCCTAATAGTTTTGCCCACATAGATTTTACAACATGGCCATTTGAATATGTATACACAGTAATTGCTAATGCAATTCACGCAGTCAGGGCCATCTTGATGGCGGTTCCATGTGTGCGTTCGCCCCGCACTCTTCCCCACAACATTTAAACTGATTGCCAGGGGAGTTCCTTGTACTGTTTCCTCATCTGAATGCTTTGCTGTTACCCTCTTCTTAAACATCTATATTCCATTTCTTTCATCTTTACTTCACTATCTGCTGGGTCGCTGCAAATGCGCATTACTCTAAGACAGGAGTGCTCAACTCCAATCTTCCTGACCCCTCAACAGGTCAGATTTTAAGGATATTTCCCAGCTTCAGCACAGGTGGCTCAATCAATGGCTCAGTCGAAGACCTGTTGGGGGGTCTTGAGGGCTGGAGTTGAGCACCACTGCTTTAAGATATTGAGAAATAGGCAACCCCTCTAGCAACCCGGTTGGGTGGAAGCTGTCTGCCCTCAATGTGGTATTACAGCCTGTCGTTTTTTTTAAATAGTCTTGTATGTATGGGACCCTCCATTTTGGTGATTGTTACATCAAGAAAATTGAAGGTGCTGTTGCAGATCTCTTGGTTAAAAACAATATTCCCATCTATCCTGTTGATTCAGGATGTCAAGTCCAAAAGAGCCTCCTGGGAGCCTTGCCACGCCATGAAGATATCGTCGATGTACCGCCACCAACAGGCAACATGACTGAATGACTCTTATTTAAAGATGCAATTCCACATTGCTATTGGAAATACGATCATTCACCCAGTAGCCCAAGCACGCTGCCTAGGGGTTACACTTGATTCCTCTCTCTCATTCTCCTCTCATATTCAAAACGTTTCTAAAACTTGTCGCTTTTTCCTCCGCAATATCCCAAAGATACGCCCTTTCCTCTATTACTCAACTGCTAAAACTCTGACTCAGGCCCTCATTCTCTCACATCTTGATTACTGCAACCTCCTGCTGTCCGGCCTTCCTGCCTCTCATCTGTCTCCCCTGCAATCTATCCTAAACGCTGCTGCCAGAATCACTCTACTCTTTCCTAAATCTGTCTCCGCATCTCCCCTCCTGAAATCCCTCTCCTGGCTTCCGATTTAAATCCCGTATCTCACACTCAATTCTCCTGCTCACTTTTAAAGCTTTACATTCTTCTGCCCCTCCTTACATCTCAGCCCTAATTTCTCGCTATGCACCATCCCGACTCTTGCGTTCTTCTCAAGGATGTCTTCTTTCTACCCCCTTTGTATCTAAAGCTCTCTCCCGCCTTAAACCTTTCTCACTTTCTGCCCCACACCTCTGGAATGCCCTTCCCCTCAATACCCGACTAGCCCCCTCGCTATCCACCTTTAAGACTCACCTTAAGACACATCTGCTTAAAGAAGCATATGAATAGCACTGGATAATCATGGACACATGATACATAAAGCTTGGCCCCCTGCAGACGCACTTACCAGAACTCCCTCCTACTGTCTCTGTACGTTCTCCCTACCTACCAATTAGATTGTAAGCTCCTCGGAGCAGGGACTCCTTCCTTAATGTTACTTTTACAGTATGTCTGAAGCACTTATTCCCATGATCTGTTATTTATATTATTTGTTATTTATATGATATGTATTACTACTGTGAAGCGCTATGTACATTTATGGCGCTATATAAATAAAGACATACAATACAATACAATGTACATTTCCTCGCGGTATGAAGTCCTGATGAAGGTTTAATTTTGCACTGCAAAGGTGATTTTTTTTTTTTGTAACAATTTTTTTATTGGTCACAGTCATAGATAAGTTTACATACAGTGGGCCCACAACATTTCGGCTCATTACTTTGAGAGAGGGACCAATAACTGTTTTCAGTAGGAGAAAGAGTAAAGGGGAGAGGAGGGGGGGGGGTTGGGGAGGAGACAAACATGGGAGGGAGGGGAAAAGGGGGGAGGGGGGGTATGTGGGCTTGCCCAGAGGTGTCCCCGTGTTGCTCTCCGATTGTTTGGGGGGGCTAGTAGACCAAGGTGCTTTGAATTTTTGGGGGTTTATCTTAAGGTGATTTTTAAAAAAAAATTTTTTTAATGAGTTTGAATTTTTCTTCATTAAACTGGTGTGCAATTCGATTTTTTATATTTTTGATTACATGTATACAGCTGCAGGACCGCAGTGAATGTGCACCCCGCATCTGCAATTCCAGTTGGTGTGAATCTCCACTCTCGAGAATGCATCAGAGCACAGTCCACACAACATTACCAGCAGTGTGTGGTCAGTGCACAATCACTGCACAACTACCAGCAGTGTGTGATCCGTGCATAACCCCTACACAACATCTCTACTACAACTGCGAGCAAAGTGTGTGATCAGTGGTAATCACTACACAACTAACAGCAAAGTGTGTGATGTATGCACAATACCTACACAATATCACTATTACAACTTCCTGAGTTTGTGCTAAGTGCACAATAATTGCACATTTACAAGACCAGTGTGTGAGCAGTCCACAATTCCTCCACATCTACCAGCAGTATGTAATCAATACAGAATCACTGCACAACTACACAACTACCAGCCGTGTGATCAGTGCACCATCACTACACAATTATACATCACTACACAACATCACTATTACTACAAGCAGTTTGTGACAATTAATTAACATCACTAAACAAACTCACTACACAACCTCACAATTACTACCAGGAGTGTGTGATCAGTGCACAATCAATACAGAACTGCACATAACTACATAACATAAAATCTGCCACTACCAGTACAACTACATACAATCAATACACAACACAACTACAATTACCAGCAGAGTGTGATCTGTGTACAATTACTAAATAACTGCACAACACCATTACATATCTACACAACTACCCTACACAACTACATAAAATCACCAAACACCATCACGGCTACTACCAGCAGTGTGTAAAGATCAGCCCACAATCACTACACATTACTATACAAGTACACAATATCATTACTACTACCAACAGTGTAATCAGTGTACAATCACTACAGTTACACACCATCATTACTGCTACTACTACTAGCAGAGTATGTGATGAGTGCACAATCACTACACAACTACATATTACTACACAACTACCAGCAGAGTGTGTGATTAGTGCACAATCACTACATAATTACCCACCAGTACACATCACTACAATTGCTACCAGCAGATTATGATCAGTGCAAAATCCCTACACAACTGAAAATCCCAACAAAACTACACAACACTAAAAAAACAACATTACTACTAGCAGCAGAATGTGTGATCAGGGCACAACCACACCACAACTCCATAACATTACTACTACAACTACCAGTATTATGAGTGTACAATCACTGCACTACAACACAACTTCACAACTACCAACAGTGTGTGATCACTGCAGAATCACTACACAACATCACTACTATTACTACCACCAGTACCAGCAGTGTGCTCAGTGCACAATCACAACACAACTACATAAATCACTACACAACATCACTGTACAGCTACACAACATCACCACTACAACTACCAGCAGAGTATGTGATCAGTGCCCAATCACTACACAACTGTAACACAACACAAGTGTACAACCGTAACACAACTGCTACTAACACCAGTTTGTGATCAATGCACAGTTACACAACACAACAAGAACACAACTACACGACTATTATGATTAATGCACAATCAGTATGTAACAGGGAATTAACCCTGTCTCAATGAGGCTTCACAAGAAAGCCTCAGTGGTCTGAGGAATACAGCAGGGAGCTGGTTAATTGCAACTAAAAACAATTAACCAGTCTCCACCTGGTTAATCAGACCAGACTGTTGAGCACACAGGATTAACTGCGTACTGATTTCAAGACACAAAGGGAACAGACCACTCTTCCAGGGTACAGCAAAGCCAGGAACCTACCAGAGGCTGGCCCCTCAATGAACACCCATCCAGATCGAGAACCAGAGACTGTCCTGAAGGGCCACCTGCTTTGAGGTACTTCTTGAGAATTTGGTGTGATAGGCTGGTAAGGGGCTTCTCCTCCCAGCCTTGCAGATAGGGACAGGGGAAGTGAGTTAGCCCTTACACAGGGATAGGCTGTTTATTTATTTGTTTATTTTGTATGCTGTACATTGTTTAAAGGGACAGGCTGAATAAAGCCATGTTTTCATTTCCCCAAATCTGTCTCCATGTGTGTACCTCTGCACATGTTCCTTACACAGTACATAACAACACAACTACACAATCACAACACAACTATACCACTAAACTACAAGATACACACACTGGACAGATGCAGACAGAGACACGCACATATATTTACACTGACAAACAATATGTTGACAAACATTTAAGCACACACAGACAAAGAAATATACAGCAGGGCCCCGGGTATACGTCGGGTTCCGTTCCAGAGGCCTGCCGTATAGTGAAAATCGGCGGAAAGCGGATCCGGAGATTTTCACTTCTGCGCATGCGCAAACCGGCATTTTTGCCGTTCTGAGCATGTGCAACCTATGGTATGCGCGCGCAACCTATGGTATGCACGCGCAACCTGCGGTCTGCGCATGCGCGCCGGGCGCACCCGCCCGTTCTGCGCGATTTACAAATCAACATGGCGGCTCCCTTCTCGGTGCCGCCGTATCAGCGGATCGCCGAGAAGCGAAGCGCCGAGAAGTGGGGCCCTGCTGTATTTCCAGAAAGAGTTACGCACATGCACATAGAGCGGGCCTGCACAACATATGGCACGCAGGCTGCATGCGGCCCGCCCTGACTCACTGTGCGGCCCGCGGGGTCCAGCGGCGGCCGGTGCGGCGATCTCCGTCTTCTCCCCTGAAAATTCTACTGTTTCCCCTACAGGTCCTGAAACAAATGCCATGGCAATGCGACGCTGTGACGTCGTGAAGTCACACGGCACCATTTTGCGTCGCACCGTGACGTCACGGCGTCCCGTTGCCATGGCAACGCAGCATCATTTGACACCGCTCGGCCATTTTTTTCATGACCTGCAGGGGAAATTGTAGAATTTTCAGGGGAGAAGACAGAGATCGCCACACCCTGCTGCCGCACCCCACCGCCGGTAACAGTTGTGAAGGGGGGAGGTAAGTGTTGTGAGGGGGGGGGGGGTAAGAGTTGTGAGGGGGGGTAGGTAAGAGTTGTGAAGGGGGGAGGTAAGAGTTGTGAGGGGGGGTAGGTAAGTGTTGTGAGGGGGGGGGTAAGAGTTGTGAGGGGGGGGCGGTAAAGTGTGGCCCGAATCTGCTTTCCTTGGAGTAGTTTGGCCCGTTTCACTTTATAAGTTGTGCCTGACATAGACACACTCAGACACACACAGACGCATGTACGCACACACACACACACACACACACACACACACACACACACACAAACATACTGTACTGTGTGCTCAGCATTCCAAAGGGAACTGACATCATGACACAGCCAGACTGGGAGGAGATGAAACCACAGCAGAACTGGCTGCACACTATATCAGCACCTGCCACAGGCTGAGAGACGCCCACGAACCCCACATCCCTGTATGTAACTGTTACCCATATACCCTGCAACCATTATACCCTACCCCCAATAATTCATGTACCGTGCAACCATTATACCCTACCCCCTATAATTCATGTACCGTGTAACCACTATACCCTACCCCCAATAATTCATGTACTTGCAACCATTATACCCTACCCGCTATAATTCATGTACCCTGCAACCATTATACCCTACCCCCTATAATTCATGTACCGTGTAACCATTATACCCTATCCCCAATAATTCATGTACTTGCAACCATTATACCCTACCCGCTATAATTCATGTACCGTGCAACCATTATACCCTACCCACAATAATTCATGTACCGTGTAACCATTATACCCTACTCCCTATTATTCATGTACTGTGTAACCATTATACCCTACCCCCTATTATTCATGTACTGTGTAATCATTGTACCCCTCCCCCAATTATTCATGTACTGTGTTATCATTGTATCCTACCCCCTATAATTCATGTACTGTGTAACCATTATACCCTACTCCCTATTATTCATGTACTGTGTTATCATTGTATCCTACCCCCTATAATTCATGTAGTGTAACCATTATACCCTACCATTTATTATTCATGTACTGTGTAATCATTGTACCCCACCCCCTATTATTCATCATTCATCATGCCAATAAAGCTTATTTGATTTGATTTGATTTGATTGAGAGAGTGAGATGAGAAAATGGGGGGGGGGGAGGGTGGTGGAAAGGAAGGGGGAGAAGAGAGGAAAAGGGGGAGACACACAGGGACAGACAGAGGAAAAGGGGAGAGGAAGGGGGCGGGGGAGAGAAAGTGAGGGAGAGACAGACAGACAGACTGAGATACATAGACAGATAGATAGACCGGCAGACTGAGAGACTGACAGACAGACTGACACACTTAGACAGACTGTCTGACAGACAGATCAAAGATTTTATTTATTTATTTATAAAATGTTTTACCAGTAAGTAATGCATTGAGAGTTACCTCTCCTTTTCAAGAATGTCCTGGGCACAGAGTTATGATGACAGATATATGGTTACAAATGCATAGTTGCATTAAGTGAACAGGGTTCTACATTATATACAAGACATTGCATGCACAGTAACAGATAGTATATGTCATAGACGTATGTAACAGTTATAGAACAGATTACAATGTGAGACAGCTTTGGAGTGTTTGGGGTGAAAACCAGCTTGGAATTGGCTAGGGAAATTTGTCTTGGTATAGTAATTGCTTAATTGGGATTGAACACGTTTTTCCATAACTTTGGATAGTATTGGGAGAAGAGAAATTGGCCTGTAGTTTGAGACAGTGTTTTTATCCCCACTTTTGAAGATTGAGACAACTCACAGAATAGAGTTAACTAGGGAAGCAAGTGGTTTGGCAATGGCTGAAGCACCAAGTCTTAGGAACTTAGATTGCAGTAAGTCAGGTCCATATTGGCTGCCGCGTTCCTGGGCGCGTTCCTAGTGACATCACGGAGCTGGTTCGCCCTCATTGGGTGAACCGCTCACGTGACCTGTCCGTCGCGCTGAGAAATCAGTTTTTCTGATTTCTCATGCAACGCGCGCCCCTTCCTGCTTCCACACGCCCGCACGCCGCATGGACGCGAACACCATGTCCGAGGCCTACTAGCGTGTCTGAGATCAGACATATTGGAAGGAACCCCAACCCCCTCTAATAGCACGTCTGAGATCAGATGCATTGTAACGAACGCCAACCCTCTCTAATAGCGCGTCTGAGATCAGATGCATTGTAAGCAACCCCCTCTAATAGCGCGTCTGAGATCAGATGCATTGTAAGGAACCCCAACCCTCTCTAATAGCACGTCTGAGATCAGATGCATTGTAAGCAACCCCAACCCTCTCTAATAGCGCGTCTGAGATCAGATGCATTGTAAGCAACCCCCTCTAATAGCGCGTCTGAGATCAGATGCATTGTAAGGAACCCCAACCCTCTCTAATAGCGCGTCTGAGATCAGATGCATTGTAAGGAACCCCAACCCTCTCTAATAGCGCGTCTGAGATCAGATGCATTGTAAGGAACCCCAACCCCCTCTAATAGCGCGTCTGAGATCAGATGCATTGTAAGGAACCCCAACCCTCTCTAATAGCGCGTCTGAGATCAGATGCATTGTAAGCAACCCCAACCCCCTCTAATAGCGCGTCTGAGATCAGATGCATTGTAAGGAACCCCAACCCTCTCTAATAGCGCATCTGAGATCAGATGAATTGTAAGGAACCCCAACCCTTTCTAATAGCGCGTCTGAGATCAGATGCATTGTAAGCAACCCCAACCCTCTTTATAGCACGTCTGAGATCACTTTTCAAATGGCCTGAAAATGGCAGGGAACCCTTAAGGGATGCCCGTGGAACCCAAGGCGTTCTAGCTATTATACCTATAATTATTATATTAATAATATATGCACACACTTCCTGTAGTACTCCGGTAATATAACTAAAAAACAAAACACACCCTGTGGGCAGCACTCATTGTATGCAAAGATGAAATGGTGATAAACTTAAAATTCAAATACTTTAATTATGTTTTGTTAAAATAAGTGTCAAAATCGTTGAAATAAATGGATAACTGACTGTGGTAACACAACACAAAAAACAGACAAAAATATACAATACTACAACTGAGATTCAGGGGGGGAAGGTGGAATTCCCACCTAACTGCTAATTAGCAGAGATGAACAATCAAAGACGAAATAGTCAACCCCCTAGTTCAGCAATGACAAGGTTAAAGTATTTGAATTTTAAGTTTATCACCATTTCATCTTTGCATACAACGAGTGCTGCCCACAGGGTGTCTTTTGTTTTTTAGTTATAATTCTGTTCTCTCCCCTTATTGCACCGTTGTTGACTTTACTTGATTAGAGGCTGATGCGAGGGTTTCCACCCCTTCCCCTTTCCCCATTGTTGTATCAGTACTCCGGTAATACTTTTGATCCGAAGGGGCATCTAGTCTGGGAGCCCCTCTGCATACACCCCCTTCTTGTGAGCCACTTGCACGCGGGTGTGTCGGTGATGTGTGTGGCAGAGTAGTCTGATGGTTAGAGAACCATTGGACAGATGGGAGACGATTAGAGGAAAAAGAAGTAAGGGATGCGAGCAGCAGAGATGAAGGAGTGAAAACAAAGAGGAAAATAGAGACAAGGGAATAAATAAAGAGTGAGTGGGTCAGGGAATCAAGAAAGTTTAGAAATGAGATTGAGAGCAAGAAAGAAGCAAGAGAGAAAGAATCAATGATATAAATGTAACCCTCTTTCACCCCACCCGACATGAGATTGGGTGGGGTACACTCCTTCTGGTTACTGTACACGGTCTTGGTGCTGTGACCTGCTGGCAAACAGGAGGGCTGAGGGCTTTGCGGTGTTGTGGGGAGGACCAGGACAGGAGGTGGTGTGGGACAGATTACCTTGTGTTGTCATCTCATGGTGCACAGCGCCTCCAGACAGTAGGGATCCCCTGGGGTCTCCAGAGGAGAGACCCCCACTGACACTCCATCCTCCTCACACAGCAGCTTCTTTCTGTGGTTCTTTATTCAGAGCAGCATACACAGCATACAGTAGTACAGCAACACAGCATAGGCCTGCTCTTGCTTCTCTGCCCTCTGCTTATGGCAGCATGATTTCCCTCCCTCCTTACCCAGGTGGGGTAAGAGGGAGAGACCGCTTCTCTATCAGCTCTACTCAATGTCTCTTCTCCTACTAACTGATTTCTCTTCATAAATGATAACTTAATTTAGGAGGTATATCCCAATTTGAACATCTCAGGGGAGTGTCTCTAACTTTGAATCATTACAAGACAAAGCTGGATACAGATTGGCTCACACACAGCAGGGGGCGTTCCAACCAATATCCACCCTTTTGATTGCCATACCTCATGTTGAAAAGCCCGTCCTCGAATATTGCTACATGATTCAAGGCTGAAAACTTACATGCAGGCCATGTGAAGGAATTAACCTTTCCACTGCCTGTACTAACAGGACTGACAGAGGAAAGGCCCAGAATTAGCAATAGCTGCGGAAGGCCAGGCTATATAAAGAGAAAAAACAGGGCAAATAGTGGGGAGGGGGCTGAGGGGGCTGTGGGGGCTGTGGGGGCTTTGGGGGCTGTGGGGGCTGTGGGGGCTGTGGGGGCTGTGGGGGCTGTGGGGGCTGTGGGGGCTGTGTGGTTCATATGGCGTGGCTCAGTGAGTAAAGGTACTGTCTGATAGCAATAACATATGTGTGCAATGGGAACCTGGTTCAATTCCCGGAGTCAGCTCCTTGTGACCTTGAGAAAGTGACTTTATCTCCCTGTGCCTCAGGCACGAAAAACATAGATTGTAAACTCATCTAGGCAGGGACTGGGACTGTAAAACGTGCTGTGTGCTATACTGTAATTGTAAAGCACTGTCCCATTGGGAGTAAAGTGCTATTTTAAAATTCAATGTTTCTCAATAAATAGGTATATATACTGTAGTTATAGTAGATAATAAGTAAGATTGATGATAGAGATTAAAAATACAGATGGAGACAGACAGACAAGTCTGCAGAGGGCCAGAGTGAAGTGTAAGAGCGTCAGAAAGACGAAAGCGAGAGAAGGGAGGATTCCCTTACATATCTGAACACGTAGATATCATGCACCAGTTAGACAGGTTACACACAGTTAGTGTCACTGTCAGACACAATAAAGGGAACCAGTAGAAACATTTCATAAAGTTAGTGAGCTGAGCATGGTCATCGGCGGTGGTGAGAAAGAGAAGCTTTAAAGCTGCCCACTGCGTGGAACCAAGGGCCGTAGGGAACTCCCCAGCCGGGTCCCGGTGGTTAGCTAAAATAAGTTAAGGTGGTTCACAGCTACCAAACTAGTCTTCAACCAATGTGGGCTTATAGGGCCACCTGTATTTCTCTCCTCTCACTCCCCCCCCCCCCCTTCTGCTATCACTCAATTACCCCCGCTCCCTTGATCTCCCCTCCCAAGACTAATTTCTCCCTGGTCATACACAATTCCCCCCAATACCCATACAACCCCTGCCCCCACAACAATTACCACCCCAATACAACACTACCCCCCTCAGATACCGATACAAACACCACTATTACCCCCAGATTCAATATTACCATTATAATTATTACCAACACACAAATTACCACTTACCTCTAGTTGCTGCTGGATACTGGCTCTTCCCAGCTGCTGCCTGCCTCTTCCCACGCCGGGCCTGCCTCTCTTTCACGCTGGAATCTGGGCCATAATAAACAGGGGGGGGGGGGGGGTCTGATCTATATTATTACTTTATAAGCATTACTGATCTACTCTCCCCGAGGCTCCTCCCCTCATGTCCTCCTGGAACTTAATCTTCTAGAATAGTCCCTTCATAGTCCCTCCTACTTAAAGTTGTCTGGATCCCCATAGCAACCCACGGTGGGTCTCAGCATACAATAGTCATGTTAGTAACCCTTTAGGAGGAGGGTTACATATACTACTGCTTCTATATATATATGTATATATGTATATATGTGCCATGCTGTGAAATGGTCTGCAGCTGTCTCCCCTGCTGGCAGTAAACCTGGTAAGTTACAGGGATGCCAGCAGTAATCATGGAGGTTTGCCCTCACACCCTGGTGAGGTGCCCTATGTATGGATGGGAGTGGCTGCATACTCTGAGTCCATTATTAGTGACATCAGAGCTGTGACAGTTCCTGAAGTATATAAGGCATAGCGCTGCCCAAATTTAGTGTTGCTGAATTGTTACTGAGTTGTTGGAGTGCGTTGGGACGAAAGGACCCACTAGTGCCGTAACTAGTGGTCCATTTCTACGGCAAGCTGGATAAGAGCCACACTGTGTCCAGGGACCGGGCACAGGGGTGATCTCCCTGCGGGGAGAGGGGATCCCACTCCATTGGGAGGGTGTACCTGTCAAAGGGATAGCAAAGGAATATGTGCGGCTGAGACAGCTGGCTGTGAGGGGCAGCTTGCCCATACCACTATAATAAAGATGCCCTTGGTCAAAGACATTCCACTGTGTGAGACTGAAGTTACTCTCCAGCGGAAGGCACCACCGAGGAGTTCCTCATCAGACCCATCTCCTGGCGGACGCCGAGATCCTGATGAGGTGGAGGCGCTGCACTGTATGTAGGTAGGACTCGCACACACTACCTCAGCTACCTGTCTGGGTTGACAATCCCTGAATACCATCATGCGGGAGACTCAGGAGTCCTGTTGCCTACAGGTGCACCATCAGACACGACCATGTAATGGGGGACTGGTTAGACCACAGGGGCCAATATGAGATTGGGTGGGTCAGACTAGAGGGAACACCCGTTACATATATAACATCAATCATGTTCTAGAGAACCTATATATATATATACTCTTTTTTATTGAATAATAAATATGATACTATCCAGTTATTATTATAATATTAATATACATGCGCGCGTGCGTGTGTGTATACACCACACACATTTTAAGTTATGGTAGATGAAAAAAGTGTCAAGAAACCTCCACCATATAGCAAATAAAAAGATCACTTGTGAGCACATTCACGTCTTAGACAGGTCTGCAACCCTGATTTTCACAATTTTCTGCTAGCATACAGTGCTTCAACTGCAGCAAGGGATTCTGAGAAATGACATGCAAATGAGCACACCGTGTCACCTTTTGCCTGAAAATGGATTTCACAGTGTGCTCATTTGCATGTCATTTCCCAGAATCCCTTGCTGCAGTGGAAGCACTGTATGCTAGGTGATAATGGTGAAAGGCAGAGTTGCAGACTTATCGTGAATGTGCTCACAAGTGATCTTTTTATTTGAGATATATATATAAAACAATTTTTTTTCGCAAACACTGAGTGAGATCCCTCAGTAGAGGTGTAGGTGTTGCATGGTAAAAGTTAGTCACAATACTAATGGAAGATCACAAAAGTGATCAGAATACCAACACAGTGAGTAATAATAATAATAATAGTAGAGCTTACAATCTATGTTTTTTGGTACCTTACCCAACGTCACAAGGAGCTAACCCTGGGAATTAAACCAGGTTCCCCTGTTTCAAACTCAGTGCCTGAGTCTTTACTCACTGAGCCGCTAGAATATTTTAAATTCACAGTCCATCATGCAAACATATCCCAACGTTTCAGTTGTATATATAAGATGGAAGCAGGAAAGTTCATTGCAAATCTATTAACATTTTGGCTCTCTACAGGAGTCTTTCTCAAGACTATGGTCTTTATTTATTTGTCTAAGTCCTGGAGAGCCTGCTTCCATCATTTCTGTATTCCAGTCGTGGACTGCGATAGATAGATAGATAGATAGATAGATAGATAGATAGATAGATAGATAGATAGATAGATAGATAGATAGATAGATAGATAGATAGATAGATAGATAGATAGATAGATAGATAGATAGATAGATAGATAGATAAACCATAATACTGAGTTAAGTTATGGTGAGTAAAAAAAGTGACAAGAACCCTCCACAGGAAAGCAAATATGCAAATATAGCTGTATGCTCATCTGCATGTCTTAGGCAGGTCTGCAACCCCGCCTTTCCCCATTATCACCCAGCATACAGTACTTCCACTGCAGCAAGGGATTCTGGGAAATGACATGCAAATGAGCACACAGTGTCACTTTTTGCCTCAATAACCATTTTTAACATGGTTCCCTATAGGCTTAAGCTTGCTGCATGGTCACAGCTTTGAGCACAGCCAGGGTAAAGGTGCATACCCAGAAAACCACCCACAGACAGCTGTTTCGACCTTGATGGGTGTGCTCAAAGCTGTGACCATGCAGCAAGCTTAAGCCTATAGGGAACCATGTTAAAAATAGTTATTGAGGCAAAAAGTGACACTGTGTGCTCATTTGCATGTCATTTCCCAGAATCCCTTGCTGCAGTGGAAGTGCTGTATGCTGGGTGATAATGGGGAAAGGCGGGGTTGCAGACCTGTCTAAGACATGCAGATGAGCATACAGCTATATTTGCATATATATATATATATATATATATATATATATATATATATATATATATATATATATATATATATATATATATATATATATATATATATATATAGTATACATTACCGCATAGCAGCAAAAAGGGAGACAGCACTCAGGTGAATGAAAATAAATGTATTAAATACAGCACATAACTTCGGAGTTATGTGCTGTATTTAATACATTTATTTTCATTCACCTGAGTGCTGTCTCCCTTTTTGCTGCTATGCGGTAATGTATACTTTTATTATTTATATGGGACATGCACCTATTCATTATTGAATTTCTATTGGAGTGCCAGTGATTTTTTATCACACATATATATATATATATATATATATATATATATATATATATATATATATATATACACACTCCTTTTTGAATCTCTATATATACTCCACTACCTGTTCTAGAGCATTGTAAAGTATCCTATATATGCTCCTCTATAAGTTAATATTAAATTATATTATATTTCACAATAAATATATACACCGCTCTATATATGTTCTATATATACTCACATATATAGGTAGGGGTGTAAGTGTATAAATAATACATTATTTATTTATTTATAAAATATTTGACCAGGAAGATGAGAGTTACCTCTCGTTTTCAAGTATGACCTGGGCACAGAGTTAAGACAAATAATACATTGTTACAAATACAGTTACATAATGAGCAGGGTATACATTATATACAAGACATTGCATGCACAGTTAAAGATAATTTATATTATGGGCGAATGAAACAGTTACAGACCAGATTAAAATGTGTGACAGCCTTAGATTTGAAAGAACTTAGGCTGGTGGTGGATGTAAGATAGCGGCACTGACAAAGGTTGTGGAAAATCATTAAAAGGGCTTATTTAATCCATAAAGTAGCAAGTATCCCATACATACTGTAGTAACAACAGTGTATAAAAAAAAATATATATATATATATATATATATAGGGATAACCACGCCATAAATATGCACGAAAATTATATTATTGTCCCCAATCCATTCACAGTGTGTGTTATACACGCTCATGCTTGTATTCTTGTATACACCTCTCTCTCTCTTTTCTAGAGCATAGTAAAGAATGCTATAAATACTTCTCTATCTGCCTTTCCCTCCAGTAGCTGAGAACAGGGATTCCCTCCGACGTCACTGCTAGGTAACCAGATAAACACAGCAAAGACAATACCATATATGGCTATCTACGTCACAGGAACTCCGGGTAGGCGGGGCAAGCCTTACATCCCTTTTGCCCCCGATATCCCTTTTCGCCTGGGGGGTAGCATGATGATTTTTACAGGTCTGTGGCAGCTCCAGGTCAGCTATAGTCATGTCAAGTTTGGGGTTCATGGGTCACCCCTGTCCTGAGATATTGGAAAGCAAAGGGGGTGGTGACGTCAACAAGGGGTGGGCACCTATTGTATAAATACGGTTGGTGCTGTGAGTTTCATTCATAAATCTGTGAGCTGATCTTGTGTGTTTATCTATTGCAGTCTATGGGATTTTAATAGGATTTTATATTTTTCTACCCCCCTCCACTTATCTGATGGGATTTTCTTCTGGAGAACAACAGAACGCACAACGATTTAACTGGGAATATTCTAAAACAAAACCTTAGTTTTCATGGAAACCCTATAAAACCTTATTTTTGGAACTCCTACAAGGAAATCTGCCACAAAAGAAGGGGAGAAGAGGAAATTCTGATATTGTGGGGGTGCAATCAGCACTGAAAATACTTTTAATAGGGGATCAGACTGGAGAGAAAGAATTCTGTTTTGGGGTAAAATAAAAGGGTTTTGAGTAGTTCAAGTTTTCTTTTTTTTTTTTAACCCATAACCGGGAAGGCAGAAGATTTGAATTCTTAAAGTTGGGGGGGTGTTGAGGGCTGGATTCAACACTAAAAGGACTTTGAAAGGTGATCTGGCTTACGATTTTGGGTATCAAACATTCCCCAATAAGCATCACTGCCAGGAAATAATGAAGAGATCCTGGTTATAGGGGATTTGCTGCGATTGTAGGGTTGTTTCCAATTGTTTTACCCTACAACAATCTTCTATAGCTGTCTTTCAAATAGTGTAATTCTTATTTAGAATTATTTTGGGAACAATATGTATTTTTTTTTTACTGATTGAATACCTTATTTACTTCTGAACACAAACAAAAGTCAATACAGACTAGCTTATATGCTTATATGCTGCATATTTCACATCTCCACCAGCTTCAAGACTCCAAATAGCTAGTTTTGGTTAATAATTTCATTATTTGTATATTTTCCTATTTAAAAAAACATTTTAAATGATTGAGTACTGCGAAATACCTGGAATTTTACACACGTGGAAGTCATTTTCTTCAGCCTCCAGCAGCACACTTCAACTTCTTCATTGGAATAATTTTACAGTTCCACTTTGATATATTGGGTTTCTGGCTAAAGGTTCTTTTTCTAAGTGGATACATTGCATTGTGGGGTCAGTTTCGGTGGATTTGGTCCTTCCAGGAATTTCGGATTTTAAGTTTTTTTTTTTAATTTGGGTTTTCTGGTTCAACCCCCCCCCCCCCCCCCAATATTTTACCCCAAACCCCAATAGGACATGTACCAGGGATACGATTCCTCCAGCTCTTCTCCCTCTGCTGAGTCTCAGTACCTGTCATCAGTGGATTCCTTTGGAAGCCCCCCCACCGCCACAGCCCCGCAGGTGAGTGTGACGTCATGGTACAGGTGGTGATATCGTGGGGCAGAGTGGGCATATGAGTGGGACAGCATTGCATAGAGTTGATTCAAGTGTTATGTGTGTGTGTGTGTGTGTGTGTGTGTGTGTGTGTGTGTTTATACTGCAGTGCAGTCTGTTTGTAAATATGCAGTATTATGTGTACTGTATGAGTGTGTGTGATATATACACCTATAGAAATATATAATATGCATATAGAAATAAAAGTACAAATTAACTGAGAGACTCCCCAAACAGTACAGTTAGTATATACCAGAGTGAAAACAGTCCAACAAGTCTCCAGAAGGGTATATATATATATATATATATATATATATATATATATATATATATATATATATATATATATATATATATATATATATATATATATATATATATATATATATATATATATATATATATATATATATATATATATATATATATATATATATATATATATATATATATTTTAAAAATATATATTTGGATAAACGACATAGCACACTCAGTATTTTGAAGTAGATCAATTGTATTGTGGTCCAGAAGTGATACCAACGTTTCGGTCTGCTATGGGACCTTCATCACTACCCTGAAAATCGTTACACACTTTTGTTTAGGAGTATCCATCTTTTTACTCTCTCTGAGAGAGGTAGGTCCCATGGTCCTGAGGAAGGTCCCAGGGAGGACTGAAACGTTGGTTTATGGTTTATTCTGGACAGTAAACATCCTTTTTACTATTCAACTCTAATCTGGTGGAGCATTTGTTATTTATATATATATATATATATATATATATATATATATATATATATATATATATATATATAAAAATAAATATATACATACATACATATATAAAAATAGATTTTTAATATAGATATTCATCAGGTTTCCCTGTGAACCAAAACGTCGGGTCTGGGTGTGATGCATGTTATGAGAAAGTAATATCAATATTCAAAATGTTATTTTTGTCTCCTCTCGTGCTGGTAAGCAATTCTGAAGAAGAAGGTCCCCCTGGGGACCGAAACATTGGGCATATATGTGCATTTTGGACCCCATAAACTACTTTTATGTGATTGTCTCTTGTGCTGTGCCAGTATATTGGATCTGTAGGGATCCTCACAGACATATAGACATATATATATGTATACATTACCAAAAAGCGGCAAGGAGGCGACAGCACTCAGGTAGTAGGTAACAAAACTTATGTATTAAGCATAGCACAAAACTCCAACGTTTCTTTCCCTCTGGGGGATCTTCCCCCAGAGGGATCGAAACGTTGGAGTTTTGTGCTGTGCTTGATACATACGTTTTGTTACCTACTACTTGTGTGCTGTCGCCTCCTTGCCGCTTTTTGGTAATGTATAACTTTATTACTTATATGGGACGTGCACCAGTTCACCACTAAACCTATATAGCAGTGCCAGTGATCTTTTACGACATATATATATTTGGTTAAGTTATGGTGGGTAAAAAAAAAGTGACAAAAACCCTTCACAGCAAAGCATATAGCAAATTAAATTTGCATGTCTTAGACAGGTCTGCAACCCCGCCTTTCACCATTATCACGCAGCACACAGCACTTCCACTGCAGCAAGGGATTCTGGGAAATTACATGCAAATGAGCACATTTTTGCTTCAAAACTATTAACGTATATATATATATATATATGTCTAAGACATGCAAATGAGCATACAGTAATATTTCCATTTGTTATATGCTTTACTGTGGAGGGTATTTGTCACTT
Organism: Ascaphus truei; assembly: GCF_040206685.1. Taxonomy (NCBI): domain Eukaryota; kingdom Metazoa; phylum Chordata; class Amphibia; order Anura; family Ascaphidae; genus Ascaphus; species Ascaphus truei. The sequence goes on along the minus strand of NC_134489.1, from coordinate 63,827,067 downwards.
TTTTTTTTACCCACCATAACTTGTGTATATATAGATACATACACATACACTTTCAATGTAAAAATATAGTCATTTTAAAATCAACCCATTTTATATATACATGGTATAGTTAAATATATTTATTTCTAATACATATCAGGTACTTACAGTATTTTACAGAAAGGATTTTATATATATCAATATGCATAATTATATATAATGTGTGTGCCATGTGTGAGTGGATAGGTAGATAGATAGAGAGATAGATAGATGTAGAGATGTATAAATATATATTAATAAGAATTAGACACAATGAAAACGTTTAACAGTTACAGCTTATAAGAAAACGTGAGTGTTTGTATAGTATCACAATGGGTGTAAATATATATATATATATATATATATATATACATACATACATACATACATACATACATACATACATACATATATATATATATATATATATATATATAGACCACTATATATTTATTGTAGTATTAAAGTATCAGTGAGTATATACACAGCAATAATATATATATATATACTCCCTAGCACATGCAGTTAGTTTGCACTCTCTATATATAAATGTGTGTGTATATATTCAGTCGCTGTATATACATAGTATACATATCCTCTATATATAAATGTGTGTGTATATATAGTCGCTGTATATACATCGTATACACACTCTCTTCAGCAGTTGTGGGCGGGGCTGACGTACTGTGCGTGCTTCGTGACGTAGGGGAGCTCCCCCCGGGTGACGCTCGGCACACACGCTGCGTTCACTTAACGTACGCGCGTTCTATTTTGGAACGCAGCGCCGACGAAGGGGGCAGGATTAGCTAATGATGTCAGTGACAAGGGGCTGGGTTATAGGAGGCCACACCCACCCTGATGTCGGATCTGAGAGAAATGGGGGGAGGGTAGATTGGTAGGGCAATCTGATGAAGGGCGCAAATAGGAGGCGTAATTAGGGGAATTGGGCACACAGAAGGGGTATTTAGGGGAAGAATATGAGGTTATTAGGACAGGGGCAGATAGGAGGGGAATTTAGGGGAAATGCGGCAGATAGGAGTGGGAATTAGGGGAATGTGGTAACTAGAATGAGGAATATCGTAGGGGTATTTAGGATAATTGGGAAAATAGGGGGTAATTAGGGGAAGGGGCAGATAGGGATGTAATTAGGGGAAGGGGCAGATAGGGATGTAATTAGGGGAATATGACACATAGGAAAATTAAGTCGAGAAATGGGGCAGATAGGAAGTGTGTTTAGTGTAATGGGGCAGATAGGACGTGTGTTTAGTGTAATGGGGTAAATAGACATGTATTTAGTGGAATGGGGCAGATAGCAAGTGTATTTAGTGGAAGGGGGCAGATAGAAAGTGTATTTAGTGGAAGGGGCAGATAAGAGGGGTAGTTAGGGGAAGGGGGAGATATGCTGGATATTTAGAAGGGGCTGATAGGAGGGGTAATTAGGTTAAAGGGCAGATACAATGGATATTTAGGGTGCGGATAGATGTGCAGGGTATTTAGGAGGAGGCCGGGGCAGATAAGAGGGTTAGTTAGGGGAATGGGGCATATAGGAGGGTTAGTTAGGGGAATGGGGCAGATAGAAGTAATTAGGGGAAGGGACAGATAAAATGGGTAGTTGGGGGTAGTTAGGGGAAGGGGCAGATAGAAGGGGTAATTAGGGGAAGGGGCAGATAAAATGGGTAGTTGGGGGTAGCTAGGGGAAGGGGCAGATAGGAGTGATACTTAGGGGAATGGGGCATATAGGAGATAATTAGGAGAAGTGGGCTGATAGGTGGTGTATTTAGAGGATGGGGGCAGATGGGGGTATTTAGGGCAAGGGGGTATATAGTAGTGGTATTAAGGGGAAAGGGTCCGATAGGAGGGATATATAGGAGAATGAGATAGAAAGGAGAATAATCAGTGGAAAGGGGCAGATACAAAGTATATTTAGGGTAAGGTGGTAGATATGGATGGTATTTAGGGGAAGGGTCAGGAAGGATGGGGTAAATAAGCAAAGGGGCTGGTAGGTAATTGGGGAGAGGGGGTAGATAGGAGTGGTAATTAGGGTGGGGTAAATAAGCAAAGGGGCTGGTAGGTAATTGGGGAGAGGGGGTAGATAGGAGTGGTAATTAGGGGTAGGGAAAATAAATAGAAGAGGACATTATTATTATATAGGAGGGACAATAAGGTGGAGGAGGCAAATAAAGATCCAGAGGTGCCGCTAGAGATAGAGGGGGCAGATAAAGGTCAGTATTGCCCTGCCTTTTGATGTCACTGGGCAGATAATCACATTAAAGTCTTAGGGAATTCCTGTCCGGGACCACACACACCATATAAATACCCTGGGAACATATACCCATCACACCCCCTATTTCCCAAAGTGGGTAATTACTCCCCTACCCCTTCTCTGCATTATCAGAATATTTACCTATGAGTACTGACACACAAACACACAGACACTGTTCAGAAAACATAGGACCCCTTTTATTTTTTCGTCATATCTTGCAGAAAAATCACTACGTTTTCATGACAATGATTAATTATAGGTCTGTCACAGAGATTATTACATTTAAGAATTATTTTATAATCTAATCAATATTCTTTGGAATTGGTGACGGCGTGATGACCTCATCACGTGCATCGTTACAGAATGGTGTTAAGTGAAGACGATAAGCACGGTATAAAGTGGTGAGACAGAGCAAGAATTATGGTCCAAAACACTTCCATAAAATGTTTCCTGATAAAGAATGGTCGCTAGGACTGAAAAAACTAATTCGTAAAACAACGTATCGTTCAGGAATGGGAGCAGCTGGATCAGCGCGTTATCGATTATGTAATCAGTCAGCGGCGTTCTCGTCTTCGGGCGTTTCGGCAGAAGGACATTTTGAACACACATGTTAAACCATATTTTGAACTCAAACTTTATAGTAATTTTAGTGTTTCAGATTAAATTACAACAGTTTAACACATTTACGAGCTACAAAGAAAAATCTATTTCTCGTTTAATGAACTTGAACCTCCCGCAGTGTATGTGGTACTTGTTGACTTAATACAGTGACATTAATTTAGTTAACATCAGTTGATTGTCTCCGTTGTGTTTCTTACATAGGGTTAATCTACATAACAGACCTACAATTGTGCGCATTTTCATGGGAATTGAGTGTGAAATATAGAAGAACACAGTGTATAAAATATATATTGTGATATCGATCAACCTATCTGTGTCTTTATCTGTATCTGTCTAATGCTGTGTGTGTTTTTGTCTGTATATCTTTGTATATACTGTCTGTCTATGTATCTGTGTGTACAGTGAGTCCTCGCTTATCCGACACAATGCCTCCCGAAAACCCCCGTCGGATGACAGATTGTCGGAAAGCGTGACCAATGTTAACCGGTGACGATTTCGTCGGATACGTGAAATTTGCGGCGGATAATGCAGTTTTTGTATTGCATTAGCCGCCGTCGGAAAACGCGTATGACGGACAGCGGAACGTCGTAAAGCGAGGACTACCTGTATCTGTCTGTCTATCTGTGTCTGTGTGTCTCTATGTATCTGTGTGTCTGTCGTTGTGTGTGTCTGTCTACTGTATGTCTCTGTATGTATCTCCCTACCTCTCAATTTCTCCCCAGGAGCTGACACTCTCTCTCTCCCCCCCCAGGAGTGTGTGGCTTTGTGTGATGTCCCCACCTCCTTTGTCCCCACTGTCACGGCCATCACCAGTAGCCAAGACTTGCAGTGGCTGGTCACACCAGCCCTCATCTCCTCCATGGCTCAGTCACAACCCTTGCCGGGTCCTTCCGTTGACCCCTACGACCTCCCGGGCACCAGCTACTCTTCCCTCCCAGGGGGGTACGGACCACCCCCACCACAGGGGCCAGGGGCGGGGACCCGGCCAGCACGGGCTCGGGCCAAGCGATCCAGGGATGAGGCGGTGAGTGGCACCTCTAGGACTGGGGTAATGTTTGGGACCTGTGGGACTGGTTTAATGTGGGGAAACCTCTAGGAGTTGGGTAATTTTGCTGTACCGCTGGGATTAATGTAATTAAGAGGGACCTCTAGGACTGGTGTAATGTAGGGGACATCTAGAACTGGAAAAACGTGGGGGACCTTTAGAAGTGGGGTAATGTGTGAGTTTTACGATTGGGGTATTGTGGAGGAACATCTTAGACAGGTATGGTGTGAGGGACCTCTAGGACTGGGGTAATGCGGGGGACCTCTAAGGCTGTTATAATATGGGCGATCTCTAGAATTGTAATAATGTGCGGGACCTCTAGGACTGGTTGAATGTGGCACCAGTAGGACTATATATGCCTTTCTCCCCCCCAGCTGACACCGGAGGAGGAAGAAAAGAGACGAGTGAGGAGAGAGAGGAATAAACTGGCGGCTGCAAAATGCAGGAACCGGCGGAGAGAGCTAACCGATAGACTGCAGAGCGTGTGTATACCTCCGTCATCTCTCTGTATCTATCCCTCTGTCAGACTGCAGAGCGTTTGTATACCTCCGTCATCTCTCTGTATCTATCCCTCTATCAGACTGCAGAGCGTGTGTATACCTCCGTCATCCCTCTGTATCTATCCCTCTATCAGACTGCAGAGCGTGTGTATACCTCCGTCATCCCTCTGTATCTATCTCTCTGTCAGACTGCACAGCGTGTGTATACCTCCGTCATCCCTCTGTATCTATCCCTCTGTCAGACTGCAGAGAGTGTGTATACCTCCGTCATCTCTCTGTATCTATCTCTCTGTCAGACTGCAGAGCGTGTGTATACCTCCGTCATCCCTCTGTATCTATCTCTCTATCAGACTGCAGAGCGTGTGTATACCTCCGTCATCCCTCTGTATCTATCCCTCTATCAGACTGCAGAGCGTGTGTATACCTCCGTCATCTCTCTGTATCTATCCCTCTGTCAGACTGCACAGCGTGTGTATACCTCCGTCATCCCTCTGTATCTATCCCTCTATCAGAGTGCAGAGCGTGTGTATACCTCCGTCATCCCTCTGTATCTATCCCTCTATCAGACTACAGAGCGTGTGTATACCTCCATCATCTCTCTGTATCTATCCCTCTGTCAGACTGCAGAGCGTGTGTATACCTCCGTCATCTCTCTGTATCTATCACTCTGTCAGACTGCAGAGCGTGTGTATACCTCCGTCATCCCTCTGTATCTATCCCTCTATCAGACTACAGAGCGTGTGTATACCTCCATCATCTCTCTGTATCTATCCCTCTGTCAGACTGCAGAGCGTGTGTATACCTCCGTCATCCCTCTGTATCTATCCCTCTGTCAGACTGCAGAGCGTGTGTATACCTCCGTCATCCCTCTGTATCTATCTCTCTGTCAGACTGCAGAGCGTGTGTTTACCTCCGTCATCCCTCTGTATCTATCCCTCTGTCAGACTGCAGAGCGTGTGTATACCTCCGTCATCCCTCTGTATCTATCCCTCTATCAGACTGCAGAGCATGTGTATACCTCCGTCATCCCTCTGTATCTATCCCTCTGTATCTATCCCTCTGTCTGACTGCAGAGCGTGTGTATACCGTCATCTCTCTGTATCTATCCCTCTGTCAGACTGCAGAGCGTGTGTATACCTCTGTCATCCCTCTGTATCTATCCCTCTGTCAGACTGCAGAGCGTGTGTATACCTCCGTCATCCCTCTGTATATATCCCTCTGTCAGACTGCAGAGCGTGTGTATACCTCCGTCATCTCTCTATATCTATCCCTCTGTCAGACTGCAGAGCGTGTGTATACCTCCATCATCCCTCTGTATCTATCCCTCTGTCAGACTACAGAGCGTGTGTATACCTCCGTCATCCCTCTGTATCTATCCCTCTGTCAGACTGCAGAGCGTGTGTATACCTCCGTCATCTCTCTGTATCTATCCCTCTGTCAGACTGCAGAGCGTGTGTATACCTCCGTCATCCCTCTGTATCTATCTCTCTGTCAGACTGCAGAGCGTGTATACCTCCGTCATCCCTCTGTATCTATCCCTCTGTCAGACTGCAGAGCGTGTGTATACCTCCGTCATCCCTCTGTATCTATCCCTCTGTCAGACTGCAGAGCGTGTGTATACCTCCGTCATCCCTCTGTATCTATCCCTCTGTCAGACTGCAGAGCGTGTGTATACCTCCGTCATCTCTCTGTATCTATCCCTCTGTCAGACTGCAGAGCGTGTGTATATCTCCGTCATCCCTCTGTATCTATCCCTCTATCAGAGTGCAGAGCGTGTGTATACCTCCGTCATCTCTCTGTATCTATCCCTCTGTCAGACTGCAGAGCGTGTGTATACCTCCGTCATCCCTCTGTATCTATCCCTCTGTCAGACTGCAGAGCGTGTGTATACCTCCGTCATCTCTCTGTATCTATCCCTCTGTCAGACTGCACAGCGTGTGTATACCTCCGTCATCCCTCTGTATCTATCTCTCTATCAGACTGCAGAGCGTGTGTATACCTCCGTCATCCCTCTGTATTTATCCCTCTATCAGACTGCAGAGCGTGTGTATACCTCCGTCATCTCTCTGTATCTATCCCTCTGTCAGACTGCACAGCGTGTGTATACCTCCGTCATCCCTCTGTATCTATCCCTCTATCAGAGTGCAGAGCGTGTGTTTACCTCCGTCATCTCTCTGTATCTATCACTCTGTCAGACTGCAGAGCGTGTGTATACCTCCGTCATCTCTCTGTATCTATCCCTCTGTCAGACTGCAGAGCGTGTGTATACCTCCGTCATCCCTCTGTATCTATCCCTCTGTCAGACTGCAGAGCGTGTGTATACCTCCGTCATCCCTCTGTATCTATCCCTCTGTCAGACTGCAGAGCGTGTGTTTACCTCTGTCATCCCTCTGTATCTATCCCTCTATCAGACTGCAGAGCGTGTGTATACCTCCGTCATCCCTCTGTATCTATCCCTCTATCAGACTGCAGAGCGTGTGTATACCTCCGTCATCCCTCTGTATCTATCCCTCTGTCAGACTGCAGAGCGTGTGTATACCTCCGTCATCCCTCTGTATATATCCCTCTGTCAGACTGCAGAGCGTGTGTATACCTCCGTCATCTCTCTATATCTATCCCTCTGTCAGACTGCAGAGCGTGTGTATACCTCCATCATCCCTCTGTATCTATCCCTCTGTCAGACTGCAGAGCGTGTGTATACCTCCGTCATCCCTCTGTATCTATCCCTCTGTCAGACTGCAGAGCGTGTGTATACCTCCGTCATCTCTCTGTATCTATCCCTCTGTCAGACTGCAGAGCGTGTGTATACCTCCGTCATCCCTCTGTATCTATCTCTCTGTCAGACTGCAGAGCGTGTATACCTCCGTCATCCCTCTGTATCTATCCCTCTGTCAGACTGCAGAGCGTGTGTATACCTCCGTCATCCCTCTGTATCTATCCCTCTGTCAGATTGCAGAGCGTGTGTATACCTCCGTCATCTCTCTGTATCTATCCCTCTGTCAGACTGCAGAGCGTGTGTATATCTCCGTCATCCCTCTGTATCTATCCCTCTATCAGAGTGCAGAGCGTGTATATACCTCCGTCATCTCTCTGTATCTATCCCTCTGTCAGACTGCAGAGCGTGTGTATACCTCCGTCATCCCTCTGTATCTATCCCTCTTTCAGACTGCAGAGCGTGTGTATACCTCCGTCATCCCTCTGTATCTATCCCTCTGTCAGACTGCAGAGCGTGTGTATACCTCCGTCATCTCTCTGTATCTATCCCTCTGCAGACTGCAGAGCGTGTGTATACCTCCATCATCCCTCTGTATCTATCCTCTGTCAGACTGCAGAGCGTGTGTATACCTCCGTCATCTCTCTGTATCTATCCCTCTGTCAGACTGCAGAGCGTGTGTATACCTCCGTCATCCCTCTGTATCTATCCCTCTATCTGACTGCAGAGCGTGTGTATACCTCCGTCATCTCTCTGTATCTATCCCTCTATCAGACTGCAGAGCGTGTATACCTCCGTCATCCCTCTGTATCTATCCCTCTGTCAGACTGCAGAGCGTGTGTATACCTTCGTCATCTCTCTGTATCTATCCCTCTGCAGACTGCAGAGCGTGTGTATACCTCCGTCATCTCTCTGTATCTATCACTCTGTCAGACTGCAGAGCGTGTGTATACCTCCGTCATCTCTCTGTATCTATCCCTCTGTCAGACTGCAGAGCGTGTGTATACCTCCGTCATCCTTCTGTATCTATCCCTCTGTCAGACTGCAGAGCGTGTGTATACCTCCGTCATCCCTCTGTATCTATCCCTCTGTCAGACTGCAGAGCGTGTGTATACCTCCGTCATCCCTCTGTATCTATCTCTCTGTCAGACTGCAGAGCGTGTGTATACCTCCGTCATCCCTCTGTATCTATCCCTCTGTCAGACTGCAGAGCGTGTGTATACCTCCGTCATCCCTCTGTATCTATCCCTCTATCAGACTGCAGAGCATGTGTATACCTCCGTCATCCCTCTGTATCTATCCCTCTGTATCTATCCCTCTGTCTGACTGCAGAGCGTGTGTATACCGTCATCTCTCTGTATCTATCCCTCTGTCAGACTGCAGAGCGTGTGTATACCTCCGTCATCCCTCTGTATCTATCCCTCTGTCAGACTGCAGAGCGTGTGTATACCTCCGTCATCCCTCTGTATATATCCCTCTGTCAGACTGCAGAGCATGTGTATACCTCCGTCATCTCTCTATATCTATCCCTCTGTCAGACTGCAGAGCGTGTGTATACCTCCATCATCCCTCTGTATCTATCCCTCTGTCAGACTACAGAGCGTGTGTATACCTCCGTCATCCCTCTGTATCTATCCCTCTGTCAGACTGCAGAGCGTGTGTATACCTCCGTCATCTCTCTGTATCTATCCCTCTGTCAGACTGCAGAGCGTGTGTATACCTCCGTCATCCCTCTGTATCTATCTCTCTGTCAGACTGCAGAGCGTGTATACCTCCGTCATCCCTCTGTATCTATCCCTCTGTCAGACTGCAGAGCGTGTGTATACCTCCGTCATCCCTCTGTATCTATCCCTCTGTCAGACTGCAGAGCGTGTGTATACCTCCGTCATCTCTCTGTATCTATCCCTCTGTCAGACTGCAGAGCGTGTGTATATCTCCGTCATCCCTCTGTATCTATCCCTCTATCAGAGTGCAGAGCGTGTGTATACCTCTGTCATCTCTCTGTATCTATCCCTCTGTCAGACTGCAGAGCGTGTGTATACCTCCGTCATCCCTCTGTATCTATCCCTCTGTCAGACTGCAGAGCGTGTGTATACCTCCGTCATCTCTCTGTATCTATCCCTCTGTCAGACTGCACAGCGTGTGTATACCTCCGTCATCCCTCTGTATCTATCTCTCTATCAGACTGCAGAGCGTGTGTATACCTCCGTCATCCCTCTGTATTTATCCCTCTATCAGACTGCAGAGCGTGTGTATACCTCCGTCATCTCTCTGTATCTATCCCTCTGTCAGACTGCACAGCGTGTGTATACCTCCGTCATCCCTCTGTATCTATCCCTCTATCAGAGTGCAGAGCGTGTGTTTACCTCCGTCATCTCTCTGTATCTATCACTCTGTCAGACTGCAGAGCGTGTGTATACCTCCGTCATCTCTCTGTATCTATCCCTCTGTCAGACTGCAGAGCGTGTGTATACCTCCGTCATCCCTCTGTATCTATCCCTCTGTCAGACTGCAGAGCGTGTGTATACCTCCGTCATCCCTCTGTATCTATCCCTCTGTCAGACTGCAGAGCGTGTGTTTACCTCTGTCATCCCTCTGTATCTATCCCTCTATCAGACTGCAGAGCGTGTGTATACCTCCGTCATCCCTCTGTATCTATCCCTCTATCAGACTGCAGAGCGTGTGTATACCTCCGTCATCCCTCTGTATCTATCCCTCTGTCAGACTGCAGAGCGTGTGTATACCTCCGTCATCCCTCTGTATATATCCCTCTGTCAGACTGCAGAGCGTGTGTATACCTCCGTCATCTCTCTATATCTATCCCTCTGTCAGACTGCAGAGCGTGTGTATACCTCCATCATCCCTCTGTATCTATCCCTCTGTCAGACTGCAGAGCGTGTGTATACCTCCGTCATCCCTCTGTATCTATCCCTCTGTCAGACTGCAGAGCGTGTGTATACCTCCGTCATCTCTCTGTATCTATCCCTCTGTCAGACTGCAGAGCGTGTGTATACCTCCGTCATCCCTCTGTATCTATCTCTCTGTCAGACTGCAGAGCGTGTATACCTCCGTCATCCCTCTGTATCTATCCCTCTGTCAGACTGCAGAGCGTGTGTATACCTCCGTCATCCCTCTGTATCTATCCCTCTGTCAGATTGCAGAGCGTGTGTATACCTCCGTCATCTCTCTGTATCTATCCCTCTGTCAGACTGCAGAGCGTGTGTATATCTCCGTCATCCCTCTGTATCTATCCCTCTATCAGAGTGCAGAGCGTGTATATACCTCCGTCATCTCTCTGTATCTATCCCTCTGTCAGACTGCAGAGCGTGTGTATACCTCCGTCATCCCTCTGTATCTATCCCTCTTTCAGACTGCAGAGCGTGTGTATACCTCCGTCATCCCTCTGTATCTATCCCTCTGTCAGACTGCAGAGCGTGTGTATACCTCCGTCATCTCTCTGTATCTATCCCTCTGCAGACTGCAGAGCGTGTGTATACCTCCATCATCCCTCTGTATCTATCCTCTGTCAGACTGCAGAGCGTGTGTATACCTCCGTCATCCCTCTGTATCTATCCCTCTGTCAGACTGCAGAGCGTGTGTATACCTCCGTCATCCCTCTGTATCTATCCCTCTATCTGACTGCAGAGCGTGTGTATACCTCCGTCATCTCTCTGTATCTATCCCTCTATCAGACTGCAGAGCGTGTATACCTCCGTCATCCCTCTGTATCTATCCCTCTGTCAGACTGCAGAGCGTGTGTATACCTCCGTCATCTCTCTGTATCTATCCCTCTGCAGACTGCAGAGCGTGTGTATACCTCCGTCATCTCTCTGTATCTATCACTCTGTCAGACTGCAGAGCGTGTGTATACCTCCGTCATCTCTCTGTATCTATCCCTCTGTCAGACTGCAGAGCGTGTGTATACCTCCGTCATCCTTCTGTATCTATCCCTCTGTCAGACTGCAGAGCGTGTGTATACCTCCGTCATCCCTCTGTATCTATCCCTCTGTCAGACTGCAGAGCGTGTGTATACCTCCGTCATCCCTCTGTATCTATCTCTCTGTCAGACTGCAGAGCGTGTGTTTACCTCCGTCATCCCTCTGTATCTATCCCTCTGTCAGACTGCAGAGCGTGTGTATACCTCCGTCATCCCTCTGTATCTATCCCTCTATCAGACTGCAGAGCATGTGTATTCCTCCGTCATCCCTCTGTATCTATCCCTCTGTATCTATCCCTCTGTCTGACTGCAGAGCGTGTGTATACCGTCATCTCTCTGTATCTATCCCTCTGTCAGACTGCAGAGCGTGTGTATACCTCCGTCATCCCTCTGTATATATCCCTCTGTCAGACTGCAGAGCGTGTGTATACCTCCGTCATCTCTCTATATCTATCCCTCTGTCAGACTGCAGAGCGTGTGTATACCTCCATCATCCCTCTGTATCTATCCCTCTGTCAGACTACAGAGCGTGTGTATACCTCCGTCATCCCTCTGTATCTATCCCTCTGTCAGACTGCAGAGCGTGTGTATACCTCCGTCATCTCTCTGTATCTATCCCTCTGTCAGACTGCAGAGCGTGTGTATACCTCCGTCATCCCTCTGTATCTATCTCTCTGTCAGACTGCAGAGCGTGTATACCTCCGTCATCCCTCTGTATCTATCCCTCTGTCAGACTGCAGAGCGTGTGTATACCTCCGTCATCCCTCTGTATCTATCCCTCTGTCAGACTGCAGAGCGTGTGTATACCTCCGTCATCTCTCTGTATCTATCCCTCTGTCAGACTGCAGAGCGTGTGTATATCTCCGTCATCCCTCTGTATCTATCCCTCTATCAGAGTGCAGAGCGTGTGTATACCTCCGTCATCTCTCTGTATCTATCCCTCTGTCAGACTGCAGAGCGTGTGTATACCTCCGTCATCCCTCTGTATCTATCCCTCTGTCAGACTGCAGAGCGTGTGTATACCTCCGTCATCTCTCTGTATCTATCCCTCTGTCAGACTGCACAGCGTGTGTATACCTCCGTCATCCCTCTGTATCTATCTCTCTATCAGACTGCAGAGCGTGTGTATACCTCCGTCATCCCTCTGTATTTATCCCTCTATCAGACTGCAGAGCGTGTGTATACCTCCGTCATCTCTCTGTATCTATCCCTCTGTCAGACTGCACAGCGTGTGTATACCTCCGTCATCCCTCTGTATCTATCCCTCTATCAGAGTGCAGAGCGTGTGTATACCTCCGTCATCTCTCTGTATCTATCCCTCTATCAGACTGCAGAGCGTGTGTATACCTCCGTCATCCCTCTGTATCTATCTCTCTGTCAGACTGCAGAGCGTGTATACCTCCGTCATCCCTCTGTATCTATCCCTCTGTCAGACTGCAGAGCGTGTGTATACCTCCGTCATCCCTCTGTATCTATCCCTCTGTCAGACTGCAGAGCGTGTGTATACCTCCGTCATCTCTCTGTATCTATCCCTCTGTCAGACTGCAGAGAGTGTGTATACCTCCGTCATCTCTCTGTATCTATCCCTCTGTCAGACTGCAGAGCGTGTGTATACCTCCGTCATCTCTCTGTATCTATCCCTCTGTCAGACTGCAGAGCGTGTGTATACCTCCGTCATCCCTCTGTATCTATCCCTCTGTCAGACTGCAGAGCGTGTGTATACCTCCGTCATCCCTCTGTATCTATCCCTCTGTCAGACTGCAGAGCGTGTGTTTACCTCCGTCATCCCTCTGTATCTATCCCTAAATCAGACTGCAGAGCGTGTGTATACCTCCGTCATCCCTCTGTATCTATCCCTCTGTCAGACTGCAGAGCGTGAATACCTCCGTCATCCCTCTGTATCTATCCCTCTGTCAGACTGCAGAGCGTGTGTATACCTCCGTCATCCCTCTGTATCTATCCCTCTGTCAGACTGCAGAGCGTGTGTATACCTCCATCATCCCTCTGTATCTATCCCTCTGTCAGACTACAGAGCGTGTGTATACCTCCGTCATCCCTCTGTATCTATCCCTCTGTCAGACTGCAGAGCGTGTGTATACCTCCGTCATCTCTCTGTATCTATCCCTCTGTCAGACTGCAGAGCGTGTGTATACCTCCGTCATCCCTCTGTATCTATCCCTCTGTCAGACTGCAGAGCGTGTGTATACCTCCGTCATCTCTCTGTATCTATCCCTCTGTCAGACTGCACAGCGTGTGTATACCTCCGTCATCCCTCTGTATCTATCTCTCTATCAGACTGCAGAGCGTGTGTATACCTCCGTCATCCCTCTGTATCTATCCCTCTATCAGACTGCAGAGCGTGTGTATACCTCCGTCATCTCTCTGTATCTATCCCTCTGTCAGACTGCACAGCGTGTGTATACCTCCGTCATCCCTCTGTATCTATCCTTCTGTCAGACTGCAGAGCGTGTGTATACCTCCATCATCTCTCTGTATCTATCCCTCTATCAGACTGCAGAGCGTGTGTATACCTCCATCATCTCTCTGTATCTATCCCTCTGTCAGACTGCAGAGCGTGTGTTTACCTCCGTCATCTCTCTGTATCTATCACTCTGTCAGACTGCAGAGCGTGTGTATACCTCCGTCATCTCTCTGTATCTATCCCTCTGTCAGACTGCAGAGCGTGTGTATACCTCCGTCATCCCTCTGTATCTATCCCTCTGTCAGACTGCAGAGCGTGTGTATACCTCCGTCATCCCTCTGTATCTATCCCTCTGTCAGACTGCAGAGCGTGTGTTTACCTCTGTCATCCCTCTGTATCTATCCCTCTATCAGACTGCAGAGCGTGTGTATACCTCCGTCATCCCTCTGTATCTATCCCTCTATCAGACTGCAGAGCGTGTGTATACCTCCGTCATCCCTCTGTATCTATCCCTCTGTCAGACTGCAGAGCGTGTGTATACCTCCGTCATCCCTCTGTATATATCCCTCTGTCAGACTGCAGAGCGTGTGTATACCTCCGTCATCTCTCTATATCTATCCCTCTGTCAGACTGCAGAGCGTGTGTATACCTCCATCATCCCTCTGTATCTATCCCTCTGTCAGACTGCAGAGCGTGTGTATACCTCCGTCATCCCTCTGTATCTATCCCTCTGTCAGACTGCAGAGCGTGTGTATACCTCCGTCATCTCTCTGTATCTATCCCTCTGTCAGACTGCAGAGCGTGTGTATACCTCCGTCATCCCTCTGTATCTATCTCTCTGTCAGACTGCAGAGCGTGTATACCTCCGTCATCCCTCTGTATCTATCCCTCTGTCAGACTGCAGAGCGTGTGTATACCTCCGTCATCCTTCTGTATCTATCCCTCTGTCAGACTGCAGAGCGTGTGTATATCTCCGTCATCCCTCTGTATCTATCCCTCTATCAGAGTGCAGAGCGTGTATATACCTCCGTCATCTCTCTGTATCTATCCCTCTGTCAGACTGCAGAGCGTGTGTATACCTCCGTCATCCCTCTGTATCTATCCCTCTTTCAGACTGCAGAGCGTGTGTATACCTCCGTCATCCCTCTGTATCTATCCCTCTGTCAGACTGCAGAGCGTGTGTATACCTCCGTCATCTCTCTGTATCTATCCCTCTGCAGACTGCAGAGCGTGTGTATACCTCCATCATCCCTCTGTATCTATCCTCTGTCAGACTGCAGAGCGTGTGTATACCTCCGTCATCTCTCTGTATCTATCCCTCTGTCAGACTGCAGAGCGTGTGTATACCTCCGTCATCCCTCTGTATCTATCCCTCTATCTGACTGCAGAGCGTGTGTATACCTCCGTCATCTCTCTGTATCTATCCCTCTATCAGACTGCAGAGCGTGTATACCTCCGTCATCCCTCTGTATCTATCCCTCTGTCAGACTGCAGAGCGTGTGTATACCTCCGTCATCTCTCTGTATCTATCCCTCTGCAGACTGCAGAGCGTGTGTATACCTCCGTCATCCCTCTGTATCTATCCCTCTGTCAGACTGCAGAGCGTGTGTATACCTCCGTCATCTCTCTGTATCTATCCCTCTGTCAGACTGCAGAGCGTGTGTATACCTCCGTCATCCCTCTGTATCTATCCCTCTATCTGACTGCAGAGCGTGTGTATACCTCCGTCATCCCTCTGTATCTATCCCTCTATCAGACTGCAGAGCGTGTGTATACCTCCGTCATCCCTCTGTATCTATCCCTCTATCAGACTGCAGAGCGTGTATACCTCCTTCATCCCTCTGTATCTATCCCTCTATCAGACTGCAGAGCGTGTGTATACCTCCGTCATCCCTCTGTATCTATCCCTCTATCAGAGTGCAGAGCGTGTGTATACCTCCGTCATCTCTCTGTATCTATCCCTCTGTCAGAGTGCAGAGCGTGTATACCTCCGTCATCCCTCTGTATCTATCCCTCTATCAGACTGCAGAACGTGTATACCTCCGTCATCTCTCTGTATCTATCCCTCTGTCAGACTGCAGAGCGTGTGTATACCTCCGTCATCCCTCTGTATCTATCCCTCTATCAGACTGCAGAGCGTGTGTATACCTCCGTCATCCCTCTGTATCTATCCCTCTGTCAGACTGCAGAGCGTGTGTATACCTCCGTCATCCCTCTGTATCTATCCCTCTGTCAGACTGCAGAGCGTGTGTATACCTCCGTCATCCCTCTGTATCTATCCCTCTGTCAGACTGCAGAGCGTGTGTATACCTCCGTCATCCCTCTGTATCTATCCCTCTGTCAGACTGCAGAGCGTGTGTATACCTCCGTCATCCCTCTGTATCTATCCCTCTGTCAGACTGCAGAGCGTGTGTATACCTCCGTCATCCCTCTGTATCTATCCCTCTGTCAGACTGCAGAGCGTGTATACCTCCGTCATCTCTCTGTATCTATCCCTCTTTCAGACTGCAGAGCGTGTGTATACCTCCGTCATCCCTCTGTATCTATCCCTCTTTCAGACTGCAGAGCGTGTGTATACCTCCGTCATCCCTCTGTATCTATCCCTCTGTCAGACTGCAGAGCATGTATACCTCCGTCATCCCTCTGTATCTATCCCTCTGTCAGACTGCAGAGCGTGTGTATACCTCCGTCATCTCTCTGTATCTATCCCTCTGCAGACTGCAGAGCGTGTGTATACCTCCGTCATCCCTCTGTATCTATCCCTCTGTCAGACTGCAGAGCGTGTGTATACCTCCGTCATCTCTCTGTATCTATCCCTCTGTCAGACTGCAGAGCGTGTGTATACCTCCGTCATCCCTCTGTATCTATCCCTCTATCAGACTGCAGAGCGTGTATACCTCCGTCATCCCTCTGTATCTATCCCTCTATCAGACTGCAGAGCGTGTATACCTCCGTCATCCCTCTGTATCTATCCCTCTATCAGACTGCAGAGCGTGTATACCTCCGTCATCCCTCTGTATCTATCCCTCTATCAGACTGCAGAGCGTGTATACCTCCGTCATCCCTCTGTATCTATCCCTCTATCAGAGTGCAGAGCGTGTGTATACCTCCGTCATCTCTCTGTATCTATCCCTCTGTCAGACTGCAGAGCGTGTATACCTCCTTCATCTCTCTGTATCTATCCCTCTGTCAGACTGCAGAGCGTGTGTATACCTCCGTCATCCCTCTGTATCTATCCCTCTGTCAGACTGCAGAGCGTGTGTATACCTCCGTCATCTCTCTGTATCTATCCCTCTGTCAGACTGCAGAGAGTGTGTATACCTCCGTCATCCCTCTGTATCTATCCCTCTATCAGACTGCAGAGCGTGTATACCTCCGTCATCCCTCTGTATCTATCCCTCTGTCAGACTGCAGAGCGTGTGTATACCTCCGTCATCTCTCTGTATCTATCCCTCTGTCAGACTGCAGAGCGTGTGTATACCTCCGTCATCTCTCTGTATCTATCCCTCTGTCAGATTGCAGAGCGTGTATACCTCCGTCATCCCTCTGTATCTATCCCTCTGTCAGACTGCAGAGCGTGTGTATACCTCCGTCATCCCTCTGTATCTATCCCTCTTTCAGACTGCAGAGCGTGTATACCTCTGTCATCTCTCTGTATCTATCCCTCTGTCAGACTGCAGAGCGTGTGTATACCTCCGTCATCTCTCTGTATCTATCCCTCTGTCAGACTGCAGAGCGTGTGTATACCTCCGTCATCTCTCTGTATCTATCCCTCTGTCAGACTGCAGAGCGTGTGTATACCTCCGTCATCTCTCTGTATCTATCTCTCTGTCAGACTGCAGAGCGTGTGTATATCTCCGTCATCCCTCTGTATCTATCCCTCTGTCAGACTGCAGAGCGTGTGTATACCTCCGTCATCTCTCTGTATCTATCCCTCTGTCAGACTGCAGAGCGTGTGTATACCTCCGTCATCTCTCTGTATCTATCCCTCTGTCAGACTGCAGAGAGTGTGTATACCTCCGTCATCCCTCTGTATCTATCCCTCTATCAGACTGCAGAGCGTGTATACCTCCGTCATCCCTCTGTATCTATCCCTCTGTCAGACTGCAGAGCGTGTGTATACCTCCGTCATCTCTCTGTATCTATCCCTCTGTCAGACTGCAGAGCGTGTGTATACCTCCGTCATCTCTCTGTATCTATCCCTCTGTCAGATTGCAGAGCGTGTATACCTCCGTCATCCCTCTGTATCTATCCCTTTGTCAGACTGCAGAGCGTGTGTATACCTCCGTCATCCCTCTGTATCTATCCCTCTTTCAGACTGCAGAGCGTGTATACCTCTGTCATCTCTCTGTATCTATCCCTCTGTCAGACTGCAGAGCGTGTGTATACCTCCGTCATCTCTCTGTATCTATCTCTCTGTCAGACTGCAGAGCGTGTGTATATCTCCGTCATCCCTCTGTATCTATCCCTCTATCAGACTGCAGAGCGTGTGTATACCTCCGTCATCCCTCTGTATCTATCCCTCTGTCAGACTGCAGAGCGTGTGTATACCTCCGTCATCCCTCTGTATCTATCCCTCTGTCAGACTGCAGAGCGTGTATACCTCCGTCATCTCTCTGTATCTATCCCTCTGTCAGACTGCAGAGCGTGTGTATACCTCTGTCATCTCTCTGTATCTATCCCTCTGTCAGACTACAGAGCGTGTGTATACCTCCGTCATCTCTCTGTATCTATCCCTCTGTCAGACTGCAGAGCGTGTGTATACCTCCGTCATCTCTCTGTATCTATCCCTCTGTCAGACTGCAGAGCGTGTGTATACCTCCGTCATCTCTCTGTATCTATCCCTCTGTCAGACTGCAGAGCGTGTGTATACCTCCGTCATCCCTCTGTATCTATCCCTCTGTCAGACTGCAGAGCGTGTGTATACCTCCGTCATCCCTCTGTATCTATCCCTCTGTCAGACTGCAGAGCGTGTATACCTCCGTCATCTCTCTGTATCTATCCCTCTGTCAGACTGCAGAGTGTGTGTATACCTCCGTCATCCCTCTGTATCTATCCCTCTGTCAGACTGCAGAGTGTGTATACCTCCGTCATCCCTCTGTATCTATCCCTCTGTCAGACTGCAGAGTGTGTATATATCTTCATCACCTATTCATCTATCTCTTAGATGCCCTCTCCTCCCTCTTATCTCCCTTTCCTTCACTCCTCTCACACTCCCTCTCTCCCTTCCCTATCTGTGCCCCTCTGTTCCCCCCCTACCTCTCTTCTCACACTCTCTCTCTCTCACTCCCTCTCTCCATTCAGGAGACAGACCTCCTGGAGGAGGAGAAGTCCACCTTGGAGTCGGAGATCAGTGACCTTCGCAGACAGAAGGAGCAATTGGAGTTTACACTGCTATCTCACCGGCCGGGGTGTAAACTACCCTATGACGAGGACTCCGACCTGCCCCTTCCGGGCCCGGCCTCGTACCCCCCCGGAGCCCTCCTGCCCTCCTACCCCCAGCCGGAGGTAGCCACCTTCCCTGTCTGTTTGCCGCCACGGGAGTTAGACTGTGCAGCTGTGGCCTCTTATACCTCTTCATTTGTCTTCACCTACCCAGAGGGAGGAGCCTGTGGAGTCCGATACCAGCGGAGCAGCGGGAGTGAGCGCTCATCCTCCGACTCACTCAGCTCCCCCTCACTCATGGCCCTCTGATACGTAAACTACCACCCCCCCCCTGCTCTCCTCCACCCTACTCCTCTACTCCTCCTCTTTCCCCCCCATGTCTTCTCCTTCACCCTGTCTCTTATCCCCTCCTCTCCTACGCCTGTCTCTTTTTCTCTCTTTCTTATCCCCTCCTGTCCTACTTCTGCCTTTCTCTCTCTCCTCTCTCTTATCCCCTACTCCTCTCTCTCTTATCCTCTCCTCTCCCCCTCTTCCCCTTCACCATCCTAGACATTTCATACACCTCACCCCCCCCCCCCCCCCTGATGTGTGGTGGAGAGGCGAGCGCTGTCAAGAAGGTTCGCTTCGCTGCATTCCACTTCAAAGACCAGCAAGCATTGAACTCCAGCCCCCAGGACCCACAGGGACCAGAATCCTCTGCTGCAAAGTGAAGACTACGCAACCTAGAATGCACTGATCCCCGTGAACTGTCATGTGACCCACAAAGATGTATGTGTATGTATGGTGGGAGGGAGATAATATCCGATTTAAGGGAGGGCTCCTTTAACTATGTCACTGCCAGACACCTGCACAGTGTTTAACCCCTCCGCTGCCAGAGAGATATAACTGCAGAGCAGTTAACCTCTCTTCCCTGCCAAAGACCTGCAGAGCACTTAACCCCTCCCCTGTCAGAGCGCGAGACACCTGCAGAGCTCTTAACCCCTCACCTGCCATAGAGATACCTGCAGAGCGCTCACAGTATGACAGGGATCTGGGTGCATTGCAAAGCTTAATTTTTAAAGGGGTACAGGCGCATTTCAGGCCCTTTCATAATCATAAAGATGAGAGTGGTCAGTGAGACACCCAATAATATATGATTATTGGGGGTACTGAGGATCTGATCAGAAGTGTTATTGTGTGTGTGTGTGTGTGTATACACATATACACACACATGCGCACACACATGCACAAACAGCAGGTGCAATTATTCTTACAAATGCTATTTTTTTAAATATATGTGTGTGTATACGTACATTACATTAACTATAAATATGTATACATATTGCATTATATACAGAAAGCGAGAATATATGTAACATATATATCCAAAATTTTATATCAATATATTTATATTTTTCTATGTATTTTTGAATAAATATATTGACGCATGCATATATATATATATATATATATATATATATATATATATATATATATATATTTGTGTGTAGACCCTTATATAGTAAGATATACATATTTGTAATTATATTTTTCTATACATATAGAAATATTTATATACACACATGTATGTGCATATTATATATATATATATATATATATATATATATATATATATATATATATATTTCATTGCTGTTATAGAGACTATATACATATATTTGTGTATATATTTTCGGGATGGGCAAAACCAGAAAACCGCGTATGTGAAATCAGAACCTACCAGAACCTTACATTCCAAAACCAGAACGCCAGGTCAGATGCCCATCTATACAGTTTGCATCATCATTAAAGCTACAAGTGTACAGTCAAGATTACTATTACATGTTCTCATTTTTGGGGTGACTTAGTGCTATTGTAGGGTTACCAGTGGAATGGAAAACTTAAGGGGTCATTCTCGCCATATCTTTTTTTTTTTTAGTTATATTATTTAAGTTTCCTGATGGTTTTTATGATTTTATACTTATTTTAAGCGTTTGTCGTCCTTTTTACGTGCTATTTTAGCATTTTCCTACTTATTTTGAGATTTTTGTTTCACATAATTTGATAAAAATCCAAAACCAAACAGTTTTGATAAAACCAGAACATGAATATTTTGTAAAGTCGTAACATAAGTTAAAGTTCCCTCAGTATGTATTTATATATTCCAATGTATTTTTCATCTGTAAGACTGATTGCACCTTTAAATCCCATATATATATATTATATATATATATATATTATACTGTATACAGTGGCTGTGGGAGGCGGAGTATTGTAAGTATTTTTAGCCCTAGGTTAATGTGTTAGTTATATTGTGTAACTAGAAATATTACTATATATTTTTTTTGACTGCATTATAGTATTTGTCTGTTAAAGAGTCTATATGGAACAGTGATTAATAAAGCTTTTAAAAAACACAAACTTGAGAGCCTTGTTGCCCTATCACACAACAGTAACCCAACTCCTGAGTGCCTTGTTGCCCTATCACACAACAGTAACCCAACTCCTGAGTGCCTTATTGCTCCTGTAGCACCGCAGTAACCCAGCTCCTGAGTGCCTTATTGCACCTGTAGCACCACAGTAACCCAGCTCCTGAGTGCCTTATTGCCCCTGTAGCACCACAGTAACCAAGCTCCTGAGTGCCTTATTGCCCCTGTAGCACCGCAGTAACCCAGCTCCTGAGTGCCTTATTGTCCTATCACACAACAGTAACCCAACTCCTGAGTGCCTTATTGCTCCATTAGCACCGCAGTAACCCAGCCCCTGAGTGCCTTATTGCCCCAGTAGCACCGCAGTAACCCAGCTCCTGAGTGCCTTATTGCCCCTGTAGCACCGCAGTAACCCAGCTCCTGAGTGCCTTATTGCCCCTGTAGCACCGCAGTAACCCAGCTCCTGAGTGCCTTATTGTCCCTGTAGCACTGAAGTAAGGCTGCGGCCATAGTGGACGCGATGCCGCACGCGACAGCACGGCAGAATTTTGAAGAGACAAATTTTTTTTTGATTTTTTGCGCGACGGCCGCGTCACGTGAGCGCTTGAGCCAATCAGTGTGAACCAGCCTGGTGACACCATGGCCACAACTCCCCGTCGCGAGTGCACCTGAGTCCACAGATCGCACGGGCGCACGCTCCTCCTTGCGCTCCGTTGCTGACAGACAGCAGGTGAGGAAATAAGTGCAGAAGATGGCAGTGCTTGGCCACAATGGTTGGTTAGTGGGACTGTGGATGTGGGACAGTAACCACGAGTCCTGGCTACTTAAATGCTCATTTAGAAGGAATGTTTTAAGATTATTTTAAGGGAGAGAAGGTGCTTGGTGTATACCAAGTGTGAGGGAGTTTCACAGGTATGGGGGACGAGAAGGGGGGGGAAAGGTTTTAGATGAGAGGGGTGGAGAGGAGACCTGTGAGGATCAGCGCAAGGTCCCGCCCCCATCACGCATCTCGCGACGTCACCAACCTGCGCCCAGGCACCGCGCTGCTGGAAGGGCAGACACCGCAGGGACTGTTCTCTGGCTCCGGCCCCTAACACATCCCACGACATCACAGGTGACGCACGTCAGCCACAGCCTGCGCGCAGGCGCCGCCACAAGGAAGACTGACACCGCGGGGACCGCCTACCACTCTGCACTCTGGACGTGTGTGCTTGGTTGTTGGTCGGTGGCTATCAATATCCCCACCTCAGCCTCACGGTCCCGCCTTGTTTGACAGTATGCTCAGCCCCACAAACATTGACCCCGCTGAGGTGAGTCGACTCTTGACAGCGCACGCCAACATGTTTGACAGACTGGACAAAATTCAGGAGTTAAATAACCAGCGCATGGACATGCTCCAACAGTCTGTTCAACCCGTTACCTCCCTAACACAACACTCTTCTTCTCCTTCGGCAACCCCATGGCGGCGGTTTCTACACTCATCCCTGAGGCTACCGCTTCTGAACCATGACTACCTACCCCCAATCGCTACGGCGGTGACCCACATGGGTGTCGTGGGTTTCTCAATCAATGTTTCATCCAATTCGAGCTGATGCCTTCTCGTTTCATGTCTTCCCGATCTAAAGTAGCATACATCATTTCCTTATTTATTGACGACGTCGGGCTTGCCTCAAACCATCCGCACTTCTCAATTCCTGACCACGGCTATCGGACTAACTACCTTCCTACTGGTTCCAACCCCTGACCACGGCACTCCGGACACTGACTACTCTCCTGGCACCTACCTACGACCTCGGCAAGTATCCAGACTAACCCACTCTCTCCAACACAGACCCGGCGATCTCGACTATCCACCCTCCAGGCGCGCCTCTGCTGCTGTGGGTGCGCAGTTTAATACTTTCCCACCTCAGTACCAGGGTCCCGCCTTGTTCGTGGTGAGCGCAGGCATTACAGTAAAAGGATATATATATATCCTTTTACATATTATAAAATGAGTTGAGAATGGTGTATATATGGACCTTGAGAAAGCGCCATAAGTGCGAAACATGTTGGTTCTATGTTCTATGTTGATCCAATAAACTTTTTTAGTTTCGAGTCACCCTCGTTCTCTTCATTTTTTCATCGGTAGTGCGTTACCGTTTTTTTCCATTGCACCAGAAGCCACTCACAGACGCTATTTCAGCCTTTTGGGTCTCCTCAGTGTGAGGCTGGTTGTGTGAGGCTGGTTGTGTGAGGCTGGCTCTGCCAGTTTCAAGCTGGGTAGGTTTACCATGCACATTAATTAAATTATGGTGGGGAAAAAGGCGAAAAAAACTCCCCCGTTAGCATATAGCCAATAAAGAATATCACTTGTGTGCACATTCACGTCTTAGACAGGTCTGCAAACCCATGCTGTGCTTAAAAGCTGTGTGAACAGCGAGCCTTTGCTTATAAGGGTCCCATGTAAAAATGGATTTCAGGCATAAGGTGACACATTGTGTGTCCTTTTGCATGTTTTTCCCAGAATTCCGTCCTGCAGTGGGAGCACTGTATGCTAGGTGATAATGGTGAAAAGCAGGGTTGCAGACCAGTCTAAGACATATGTGAATATGCTCAGAAGTGACATTCTTTATTGGCTATATGCTAACGGGGGAGGTTTTTTGTCACATTTTTCACCCACCATAACTTAATGTGTATGGTAAACCTACCCAGATTGAAACTGGCAAAGCCAGTACAACCAACCTCCCACTGATGAGACCCAAAAGGCTGAAACAGCTGTCTGCGAGTGGCTTCTGGTGCACCCCAGGTCTAGTCAACCTGGTGAGGACCATTTAGCTGCACCTTCGGGTTGTGTTGGTTGAGGCGAAGCAACCTTCACTAGAGCACTTGGCACCTGCACGGATAATTTTGCACGACCCCTATGTTTTTCTGCACCGGCACCTCCCCTGGCCTTCGGGCTGGGAGGAAGCTAATATTTTTGTACCTGCCTGGCCTTTTGGCCGGGGTGCACACTCCTGCATATTTTTGTTGTTGTTGCTTGTTTGGAGCAGTTCAGCACTGCATTGCACAGCGCAGCGAAGCACTCGCACCATGGGTTTGTTTTGGTGTTGGGTTAACAATCACCTACCTTTCTGCGGAGAGAGAAAGACTGAATGCTGGTCTGTGGTCGCCCCTCCTTCGGGACACGACTGCAGTGGGTTAGTAGGCCATCAGGCTGAATACCCTTAAGACTTGGACCCTCCCGTCAGGCCTTCTGGCCAAGGAGGAAACAGGATGGACGTTGGAATCTTCGGATGACGACGTCAAGTGTAACGTCGGGACTCTTTCTGGCCTTTTGGCTGAAGAGGACTGATAAAGTCATGGCCTGATCTGCGGAAAAGACAGTCACAAGTGGAGCGCACCTGGTACCCTTTGTGGACCAGGAGCACGGCTTTTTAGGGTGAACATTTTCTACAAAAAAAAAAAGCTGTCTGTCAATGGTTTGACTGGCTTTGCATCTAATCCCATGCTGTGCTTAAAAGCTATGGGAACAGCATTGCACTTGCTTATAAGGGTTCCATGTAAAAATGGATTTCAGGCAAACGGTGACACATTGTGTGCCTATTTGCCAGAATCCCTTGCTGCAGTTGAAGCACTGTATGCTAGGTGATAATGGTGAAAGGCAGGGTTGCAGATCTGTCTCAAGACATGTGAATGTGCTCACGTGATATTCTTTATTGGATATATATATATATAGCCCCCGTATTCCTCAGGGGATTGTCACATGCTGCGGCTTAGTCAATAGGGCGGCTGCATTTGCAATTGAGGCCTTTTCAGTGCAAGAGAGCCTGCGCTGGCAGTTCTGAATAGAGACAGTTAACAGAGGCTGCAGTTACATGTTGCTAGGCAACCAGTGAAGCTGTGAGAGATTACAGTTTTAGACAGCTTTTAAAAAGAGTGTCAGTTAGAGCTGGGAGCTGGGGGAGTTAGGGTGTGTGTGCAGGGAGCAGTAGCTCCTAGCACTAGGCCTAGTTACCCCAAGAGGTCCCAGATAAGTTACCATTCCCCAGTTTGTGGTTGCTTCAGGGACAGGCCCTACGTAAGGAGATCTGCCCCTTTAGTTATTTGCTTAAGTTAGGACACCCTCAGTGTCCAGCAGCCTGATTGCTGGGTCTGGGCCCAGACCCCTCAGTTACATAGAGACTATCTTCGTGGAGGCCAAGCCAAGCAGTGACTGTGGCCTGCCGGCTACAGGCGGATCCCCGTCAAGGTACAGACGGTGTGGAGCTGTGGTGATATTATCCACGCTGGAAGTCACCCCACGCGTAGGAGGACATCACGTCGGATCAGACGGATCCATACCGGTTGTATAGCGGTACCCGCGGGCTGGAGCCCCGGGCAGGTATCTATAAATAGTGCATCAACACGTCCAGGGATAGCGCTATCTCCATCACACGTGGATGGGTTTGGACATAAGGTACTCTGGGGAATACTTATGTTGATGTGTGCACCCGGTGCACTTCTATGTGTACGGCTATATGCATTATTCTGTGTGGTACAGGTACCGAAGTTATTAGTATTAGCAATAGTAAACAGTTATTAGCATACACTGTGTGCGTGTCTTATTATTGTGGTTCCTGTAAGAGGACCATCCCACTCAGGTGGGAACCCTTACAGGTGGAGGCGCTGTGTACGACGAATCAGGTAACCCCAGGCTCCCAGTGGCAGAGGGTCAGGTCTTCTGTGAGCCTATCAGGTAATGCATCACACCCGGTAACATAAGTGTAGATTTCCCCACATGGTCCCCATCTGCGATAGGGGGGGGGGAAAGGTGTTACATTTGGAGGCAGCTGCTGAGATCTCAGACCTGGGGTGCCCTGTCCTATTTTTCATGCAAATTGTCCAATTTACTTTTCCACTATGTGGGTGCCATCAAGTCAGGAGGTCCACGCATGGGCCACAAAACTTAGCCCGACCCCGAACTGCCTGGTCGTTGTGGGCGGAGTTCCTGCATCCGCATTCGCGTCAGACATCCAGGCGCATGTTCGCAAACTCCCTGGACTGGCACAAGCATGGGTCATAGGGCGAAAGTATGATTCCCTCTGTCAATGGAGTGCCATGATAATAAAGGTAGGCCATGCCATATGTGAGGAAGACGGTCCCCAATTCCTAACTCTGCCCGAGGGTCCGATTAATGGGTGCCCAATTATCTATCCTGACCTAGAAGTTTCTTTGGCTCCCGCATCCGGGGAGGCTAATAATGAGTCCCACTCAAAATGGCGTCTCCCACCAAGTCAGGAGAGCGCACGTGCTAATGGCGGCCAGGCTGCGCCACAATGCGTTACAGTAACCAGCCCGGGTCTGGCGCGAGAACCAGAGCTCCACCCCCGTGACGTAAGTGAGTCTCAGTCCACCACTTCTGTTCCCCGGCAGGGAGAAACAGGATGCAGCGAACTGCACCCTCAGTTATACAGAGGTTGGCGAGTAAAAGGAGTGAAAGCACCCTATCTTTTGTGCCCGTGCTTACAAAAGGAGTTGAATAAGTATGGCGGTATGGACTTTGACCCTTATCACCTACCAGTAGAACTTCTGGTGGCAAAAGTGGACAGGCAGGGGTGCGTACGATGTTTCTGCAGCAAATGTGATTTTCCAGATGGAGAACTGACTTGGGGACCCAAGAGTGCTTGCTGCGGAGCACAGTTCCTGCAACACATGCTGCTGCGGCCCACGGAAACCGCAGAGAAAGATGCGACAGACCCCTCTACTGGGTCTTTCAATGCTGCCAATCTACCTACCTCAAGAGCAGAGGTTTTGGAGGGCCCGTGCGTCCTAACAGCGGTTCCAGACTCAACTCCAGAATCGGTTCCAGATTCGGTTCCAATGCCGGAACCTCAGGTGTTTGAACCAACGAAGGGTAAGGCGTCCCTACCCCCATTCTCTTCTACTGACAACAGTAGTCAATCAGCCGTGGTGATGCGCCTGCCGGCAGACCACTCAAGTGAAGCTGAGGACAACGAGCTGATTGCCCCACCTACTGCAGACTCTGCTGTGGGCCCGTGTGCCCTACTGCGGCCGGTCAGGCCTACAACGATGGTACCATCGGTCCCAGGCTTGGGATCAGTACCTCCCAATGACGACAGGGGTAAGTTGACTGCCCCAGGGGTGTCAGGTGTGAGCTCCCCAGTGATCGTGGAGCATGGTGGCTCCAAAGGTAGGGTCAAGCGGGCGATAGGCTCACCCTGTCATCGCGTCCTGGTGGAGGTGTCCCCCTTAGAATATCTCTGCAGACCAGTGAGCAGATTTGACCCCATCAAGATATCCAGTACAGCGGCGATGCGCGGTGCTTACTCCTACCAGAGGAAGCTTCAAGTTCTTTCGTCCCAAGACATGGACCTGCCCGTAGATATTGTGATGTCCCCAGAAGACGTCGCCGCTCAAGAGATTATTGGAGCGAACCAAGACTGTGCTGAGACCGCTCGGGTAATTATTGCCTCCTTCATGCGCACTATGGAGCGCTTCATTCACCATGTGGTGGACCGAGGCAAGGGGCGAGACCCCCTGGCCTGTATCATCCATGCTGCGGATGGCCGGGCAAATGTCTGGCACCAAGATCCCTTACTATTCCTTCTACCAGGGGGAGGAGAGGGTTTGGGATTAGAGACTGTATCCCCAGATCATGAGCTCCAAAAGACTCCCAGGAGTCAGTCACTCAATTTGTCAGGGGTACCCCACTATGAGACTCAGCTGGCCTCGGGTATCAACGTGATGATGTTGGGTACCGTTGATCAAGTGCATGTGATTTGCTGTATAACTTATGCAATGCATTTTTCATTATATAAATCTCTGTTATATGTCTGCTACCCAAGCGAGGCCGTTGGGATTTTACAAGGGGAAGTGTATAGCCCCCGTATTCCTCAGGGGATTGTCACATGCTGCGGCTTAGTCAATAGGGCGGCTGCATTTGCAATTGAGGCCTTTTCAGTGCAAGGGAGCCTGCGCTGGCAGTTCTGAATAGAGACAGTTAACAGAGGCTGCAGTTACATGTTGCTAGGCAACCAGTGAAGCTGTGAGAGATTACAGTTTTAGACAGCTTTTAAAAAGAGTGTCAGTTAGAGCTGGGAGCTGGGGGAGTTAGGGTGTGTGTGCAGGGAGCAGTAGCCCCTAGCACTAGGCCTAGTTACCCCAAGAGGTCCCAGATAAGTTACCATTCCCCAGTTTGTGGTTGCTTCAGGGACAGGCCCTACGTAAGGAGATCTGCCCCTTTAGCTATTTGGTTAAGTTAGGACACCCCCTGTGTCCAGCAGCCTGATTGCTGGGTCTGGGCCCAGACCCCTCAGTTACATAGAGACTATCTTCGTGGAGGCCAAGCCAAGCAGTGACTGTGGCCTGCCGGCTACAGGCGGATCCCCGTCAAGGTACAGACGGTGTGGAGCTGTGGTGATATTATCCACGCTGGAAGTCACCCCACGCGTAGGAGGACATCACGTCGGATCAGACGGATCCATACCGGTTGTATAGCGGTACCCGCGGGCTGGAGCCCCGGGCAGGTATCTATAAATAGTGCACCAACACGTCCAGGGATAGCGCTATCTCCATCACACGTGGGTGGGTTTGGACATAAGGTACTCTGGGGAATACTTATGTTGATGTGTGCACCCGGTGCACTTCTATGTGTACGGCTATATGCATTATTCTGTGTGGTACAGGTACCGAAGTTATTAGTATTAGCAATAGTAAACAGTTATTAGCATACACTGTGTGCGTGTCTTATTATTGTGGTTCCTGTAAGAGGACCATCCCACTCAGGTGGGAACCCTTACAGGTGGAGGCGCTGTGTACGACGAATCAGGTAACCCCAGGCTCCCAGTGGCAGAGGTTCAGGTCTTCTGTGAGCCTATCAGGTAATGCACCACACCAGGTAACATAAGTGTAGATTTCCCCACATGGTCCCCATCTGCGATAGGGGGGGGGGGAAGGTGTTACATATATATATGAAATATTACTGTGTGCTCACAGGCAGGTCTGCAACCCTGTCTTTCACCATTATCGCCCAGCATACAGTGCTTCCACTGTAGCAAGGGATTCTCGGAAATGACATGAAAATGAGCACACAGTGCCACCTTTTTCTTAAAATCCATTTTGACATGGACCCCTATAACCTTATGCTTGCTGCATTGCACAGCTTTTCGGCACAGCCTGGGTTACGATGCATAGCCAGTCAAACCACTCACAGGTAGCTTTTTTGTTTTGAAAATTCTTTTATTATGCAGTGAATCTTTACAACAAGATCATAACAATACATAAATCATTTTCCAAACAAAAATAAACTGCGACATGTACAACGGTGCAGTGCATAACCCACACATCTCTCATACATTAACTTTTATGAATATTTTCTCCAAAGTAAAAAATCTGTGACGTGCACCACGGGCTAGTGCATTACCTATACATGTGTCATGCGTTTAGTTTAATACATGTCATACATACATCTCAAACTTTATTTGCACAGAAAAACCTTTTGGAGGATGGGTGGGGGGAGCGGGTTTAGTCCTTCTCAAGGCCGTCAATGATGGAATAGTCTTTGAGCAGGCTGTGAATCAGCCTGTGACAGTCCTGTACCGACATCCTCTTCTTCCCCTTGGTCAAACGTTCCCTGGCGAATAGCAAAATGTCCTTGAAACAACACATTAGACGCCAACCAGTTTCGATTGCGTCCTCTGTGTGTGTTCCTGAAAAAAGTCTGTAGAACACGAATAGTACATAATGTACTTCCTCGGTATACAATCCCTTCGTTCAGAGTCCAGAGATTACAACAAGGCCTGCGCAAAGGGGCAGTTCCAGAAGAGGTGAAGAACAGTTTTCTCCAATGGGTTGCACCTGGGGCAGTCCCTCACAAGGCTAAGTCTACTTTCATACTTGTCTGCCCCCACGGGAAGTCCCCCGTGTATGGCCTGCCATGCAATGTCCTTATACTTGTTCATTAGTTCTTTCGATGCCACATTCCTCCACACCGTTCAAAAGGGTTGGGGTGGAGTCCTGGGACCGACTCTATGATGTCCTTTGCCCTGATCATTTTGTAAACAGATCTGGCTCACGAACCTCCTCAAGTCCTTATAGAACCAGGGCATGTGCCAGTTGTAAGGTATGGAGCTGTCCCACTTGTCCCACCCCAGTGCTCTCCAGTGCGGCAGGAGTAGGAAGCGGGATATGGAGTAGCCCGAAGAGTCCTTGTCGCAGTCTCAGGGTGATTCGCACACAGTTGCTTGCAAAGAAAGCACACAACATAGTAGGGATTTCAGGAATTACTTTACCCCAGATGAAGCGGAACACTGCCATGGAGATTGCCTGACAGGTTCTGCTCGAGGGTGGCCATGCCTAGGCCACATACTGCAGAACAGGAAGAACCCCGTTCTGCAGCACCACTTTTTTCCCCTCTACGGTGAGGGGTCTTAGGCACCACATTCCAAATTTCTCCTTCACTTTGTTCAGTCTTTCATTCCAGCTCTTCAGGGCTGCGCCTTCGCTACCCACACCAAACCAGACATCTCCCTCATCCCACCCCCGCAGCACCCTGCCCATTAAATCGTGGGAGACACGGTCGAAGGCCTTTTCCTGGTTCAAGCTGACCAGGGCCGCATGTATGCGGCGGTCTTTGATGTAGTGGACTGTGTCTCTGATTAGGGCGAGGCTGTCTGCGATCCTGCGGCCTGGGATGCCGCACGTCTTGTATGGGTGGATGATCTGTTGGATGACCTTCTTTGGTCTGTTTGGCAGTACTTTCGCTAGGATCTTGTAGTCCACGTTCAGGAGCGAAGTGGGACGCCAGTTCTTGAGGTCGCACCTCTCTCCCTTTCGCTTGTACAAGAGCGTAAGCATTCCTTCCCAGCGTTGGGGGGCATCCTACCCTCTGCTTTCATCTCCCTATAAAGCTCGAGCAGGTCCGGGCTGATCAGGTCCCACAGTTTCGTGTATAACTCAGCTGGGATGCCATCTCCGCCCGGCAGATGTAATAGTTTCTGAATTCCAGGAATTTTATAACAATTTATACGATAGGGAAAAGGTTTTCCATAACACCAAACAGATGGCTTT
Source organism: Ascaphus truei (assembly GCF_040206685.1). Lineage (NCBI taxonomy): Eukaryota > Metazoa > Chordata > Amphibia > Anura > Ascaphidae > Ascaphus > Ascaphus truei. The sequence goes on along the minus strand of NC_134489.1, from coordinate 63,795,708 downwards.
GCTCTCTAATTATCTACAGATGGCTAATCTGCCTCACTTATCCACTTCAGATGAGTCTGTACTAGACCAACAAATTAGCCTAGAAGAATTGGCTTTTGTCATCAAAAACGTAAAATCCTCTAAAGCTGCTGGCCCAGGCAAGTTTGCAAATATCTATTATAAAAACTTCTCACAAGTTCTCACACCCCATCTTCTGAACCTTTTTAACTTGACTCTAAAGGAATCTTCCTTTCCACCAAATATGCTTCACGATTTAATTTCCCTGATATACACAGAGGGCAAGGACCCAGCCTGTTGTGACTCCTGAGGAAGCCGTCCACCCCTATACGGCGAAACGCGCAGAGCGTGGCTTTGAGGCAGTTTGTGAGAGAGAGAGCATCAGAGGCATTCCCGGCGTCCATCACGTATGCAGCGGTGAAGCGTCGACCGGATGTGACGGAGAGGACGCAGACAGATGCGGAAGACAGTGTCGGCACGCGAGACGGAACAACGGAGCAGTGAGATCGCTACTCACCTGTACCCCCTGTGTTAGGACCAGTAGGTCAGGCCAGAATCTACATTTGTGTTAAGCTTCCATTTTGTCTGATCATAACTAGTTAAGATTCTGTAGTCAGCCTTTTGCTGAAATATAATTCCTAAATGCACTCAATTTCTGCCAAATTACATTTCCTTTCTTCCTGCTCAGGATATTGCTAAGATACTTTTTGTATCGTCAGTCTCCTGCTCTTTTAGTTAGAATATAATAGACTGATTCTCTTAAAGAGGTAAAATAGTGTCATTTAGTTGCTAAAGATTCAAGGTCTCTTTTGATAACAGACAATGAATAAGCTATGTATTCAGACATTGCTTGTATTGGGAGAAACACGTCCCAAAATCATGCCACTAATATGTCCTGCCCCTAAATCACGCCTCTAATCAAAGCTACGCCCAAGACACACCCAGGTTATGCCTATGTTATGCCTATGTTACGCCTCTAACCAATATCTTCTTTTTCCTGTATAAAAGTCATTACCCTATGAGTAATAAATTGAGACAAAAGATTTGAAACCTGGCGTGCGTTACGTTTCATTTCTTTCATATCCCCGGGCCTGTAAGTTTAACAAAAATCTGAGATAACAAGTCGCAGGGCGTGAAAGCTTCTCGAGAAGTCTGCTGCAAACGGTGCAGATTGTGTATCCAGTCATAAGGCCTTCAGCTTTCTTGGCAGAGGAAAGGTTCCTCTCAGTTCTGAAGCCTAGGCGAGGAATAACGGTTTTCCTTCACCCTGCATACTGTTTTCATGCTTGTTGTTCATCTCTTTAATGTAAGCCTCCATTTGTGAGTTTGTTTTACTGGGATCAATTGTATTTGACCTGCACCATGGTCTGCCCTCTCTTTTTTCAAGAATGCTGAGACTTTCTTCCCCATCTACAAGTGCCACTTCCAGCACTTGTTTGATACTTCACCCACCTTGGCTACACCATTCCTGGATATCCAGAGATACCACCAGCACTGACTGGTATACTGGGAGCCTTTCACACTTATCACCAGTGTTCGACAAACCTATACATTTGCTCGCCCCGGGCGAGTGGATTTAACCCCCGGGCGAGTAAATATTGGCCCAAGCAGCACACGTTTGGTACTAGGTGGCGAGTAGATTTTTTTGTGTGGCGAGTAGATTTTTTGGTGATTTGTCAACCACTGCTTATCACTACTTGTTTATAGCATATTGCACTATATTTTTATTTCTCTTTTTCACGTGACTTCTACGCTCCCCTGAGATTTGAAGCTTCGATACCTACTTAGACTTTGGAAACAGTCTACCTCCAATGGTTGAGAGAAGTTGCATTTTGTATTATTTTTATATCACTTCATTGGAATTTTTTTCATTGTTTATTAATTCTAAGCCTTTGTTTTAACTATCACTGTATTCACTGTTTTCTTCCCTGAGCACTTTTTGGCTATAGATAGAGCGCCATCCAGTGCCTTTGTGGCAGCTATAGGTCAATGTCACTAATAAATTCAGTATAAAAAAATGTCTCCAAGAGTCTGGCAAATAGGCATCGTTACAGTTCTGCCCTCCCTCATGCATAATGATCAGGTAGGTTTTATACCTGGCAGGCAAGCCCCTGATAGTATATGGTGCACGGTGGATCTAATAGCTCTCGTAAGGAAGAGCAATGCCCCCTTGATGTTGCTTGGCTTGGACGCCAAGAAGGCGTTTGATCGAGTCGATTGGCTCTACATGGAAGAGTCTCTAAAAGCCTTCGGTATTCAGAGGCATCTTCCTACAAGCAACCCTTTTTCTATACACAGCCCTGTCAGCTAAAGTCATAAGCCAGGGATTCCCCTCAAACCAAATCTCCATTAAAAGTGGCACGTGATGGGACTGCCCACTCTCCCCTTTGATATTTGCTCTCTGTATGGAGCCACTAGCGGCTCACATTAGAAAAAATCCCGATATCTCTGGGATTCGGAGGAATTTAAACTAGCCTTCTCCAATTATGTATTTTTCTCTCTGTCTCGCCCTCTCACCTCTCTGGCCAATAAGCAAACTTTCACACTTTAATAGCCTGTCAGGGTTCAAGATCAATAATTGAAAATTGGAAGTTCTCAGCTGCATTGAATCTCAACCACCCGGTGTACATCTGCGTTGCCCCAAAGGCGGACAGCCTGATAGGGCTCCCCAAGAGCTACTCCCCTCTGCATGGGACCAGCGTGCTAAGGCTTAAAATTTTCTTGTACTTTGTGGAACGTCAACTCCACCCACTGGAATGTTAATGAGCCAAGAGGACACAAAGAACTTTGTGTTCACAGCTGCATTGAATCTCAACCACCCCAGTGTGCATCTGCGTTGCCCCAAAGGCGGAGAGCTCTTGGCGCAGCTGAAGAGCAGCCAAAGGGTGTGAGCCGTTTGCTGCCGTTCGCTGATGTTTGGTGATGTTAAAGTGATGTTAAAGCTGCTTTATTTCAATCTGAAACTTACAAGCCCTTTATCCCCTGTACTCAATTCAAAGTCAAATTCGCCAAGTTGCTATAGGTTGTTAGAGATGATTTTCTTACCTGAACAAATTATAACATCTCCTAGATAGGTAGAATATAGTCCGTAAAGATGAATCTCCTGGCCCATATACTATATCTATTTCAGACTCTTCCAATTCCAATTGTTAATAAAAAATATTCTCAACCTCCAAGCTCTGATCACTAAATTCATATGGAGCAATAAAGGACCATGTATCCGTAGACAAATCCTAACCTAGCCATCCAGTGTGGGCGGATTAGCGCTCGCTTGCCTAATGTCCTATTACAAGGCGACTCAGACAGTGCTCTGGCATATTGTATTGTATTGTATTGTATGTCTTTATTTATATAGCGCCATTAATGTACATAGCGCTTCACAGTAGTAATACATGTGGTAATCGAATAAATAACAGATAATATAAATAACAGATCATGGGAATAAGTGCTTTAGACAAACATAACATTAAGGAAGAGGAGTCCCTGCCCCGAGGAGCTTACAATCTAATTGGTAGGTAGGGAGAACATACAGAGACAGGAGGAGGGAGTTCTGGTAAGTGCGTCTGCAGGGGGCCAAACTTTATGTATCATGTGTTCAGAATGTTCACAGTGCTATTCGTATGTTTCTTTAAGCAAGTGTGTCTTAAGGTGGGTTTTAAAGGTGGATAGAGAGGGTGCTAGTCGGGTACTGAAGGGAAGGGCATTCCAGAGGTGTGGGGCAGTCAGTGAAAAAGGTTTAAGGTGGGAGAGGGCTTTAGATAAAAAGGGGGTAGAAAGAAGACATCCTTGAGCAGAATGCAAGAGTCGGGGTGGTGCATAGCGAGAAATTAGGGCTGAGATGTAAGGAGGGGCAGAAGAGTGTAAAGCTTTAAAAGTGAGGAGAAGAATGGGGTGTGAGATGCGGGATTTGATTGGAAGCCAGGAGAGGGATTTCAGGAGGGGAGATGCTGAGACAGATCTAGGAAAGAGTAGAGTGATTCTGGCAGCAGCATTTAGGATAGATTGTAGGGGAGACAGGTGAGAGGCAGGAAGGCCGGACAGCAGGAGGTAACAGTAATCAAGATGGGAGAGAATGAGGGCCTGAGTCAGAGTTTTAGCAGTCGAGCAACAGAGGAAAGGGCGTATCTTTGTTATATTGCGGAGGAAAAAGCGACAAGTTTTAGAAATGTTTTGAATGTGAGAGGCGAATGTGAGAGAGGAGTCGAGTGTGACCCCTAGGCAGCGTGCTTGGGCTACTTGGTGGATGATCATAGTTCCAACAGTAATGTGGAAGGAGGTAGTAGGGCCAGGTTTGGGAGGAAGTATGAGGAGCTCTGTTTTAGCCATGTTGAGTTTAAGGCGACGGAGGGCCATCCAGGATGATATAGCAGAGAGACATTCAGAAACTTTGGTCTGTATAGCAGGTGTAAGGTCAGGTGTTGAAAAGTATATTTGTGTGTCGTCAGCATAGAGGTGATATTTAAACCCAAAAGATGTTATTAGGTCACCTAGAGAGAGTGTGTACAGAGAAAAGAGAAGAGGTCACAGGACAGAGCCCTGGGGTACCCCCACAGAGAGATCAATAGAGGAGGAGGAGGTGTTAGCAGAAGAGACACTGAAAGTACGATGGGAGAGGTAGGATGAGATCCAGGATAGAGCTTTGTTCCGAATACCAAGAGTATGGAGAATGTGAAGGAGAAGAGGGTGGTCCACGGTGTCAAATGCTGCAGAGAGGTCGAGTAATATGAGCAGAGTGTAATGACCTCTGTCTTTGGCAGCATGGAGGTCGTCAGTTATTTTAGTGAGGGCTGTTTCCATGGAGTGAGCAGTGCGGAAGCCAGATTGTAGAGGGTCTAGGAGAGAATAGGTGTTGAGAAAATGGAGCAAGCGAGAGAATACAAGACGTTCAAGGAGTTTAGAGGCAAAAGGCAGGAGGGAGACAGGTCGATAGTTAGAAAGACAGGTAGGGTAAAGCTTGCTGTTTTTGAGTAATAGTATGACTGTTGCATGTTTGAAGGAGGATGAAAAGGTTCCAGAGCAGAGGGAGGAGTTAAAAATGTGTGTGAGCATAGGGATTATAGTAGGAGCAAGAGGTTTTAGGAGATGGGAGGGAATGGGGTCAAGAGGGCAAGTGGTAGAGGGAGAAGTGGCGATCAACAGCGACACATCCTCCTCTGAGACAGTGGAAAAAGAGTCAAGAAAGGCAGGAGGAGAGTTAGGAAGAGGTGTAGGATGGGAAGAAGAAACAGAGGGGATGTTCTGACGTATGGATTCCACCTTTTCCTTAAAATAGTCAGCAAAGTCCTGAGCGGAGATGGAGGAAGGAGAGGCAGCTGAGGGTGGTTTGAGTAGAGTATCAAAGACAGAGAACAGTCGGCGTGGGTTAGACTTGTGCATGTTGATTAGTGCAGAAAAGTAGGCTTGTTTAGCTTGCGAGAGGGCAGAGTTGAAACAGGATAGCATAAATTTGTAGTGAAGGAAGTCTGCGAGAGTATGAGATTTCCTCCAGAGGCATTCAGAGGAACGAGTGGAGGAACGCAGCATGCGTGTGTGGGAATTTAGCCAGGGTCTAGGGTTAGAAGGGCGAGTGCGGCAGAGAGAAAGTGAGGTATGTAGATCAAGAGAGGAGGACAAGACAGAGTTGTAGTTCCTGACCAGGTTGTCGGGGTCTGTTTCAGAGCTGAGAGAGGAGAGGGAGGAGCGTAAAGTGGACTCAAAGTCAGGTAAGTGAATAGAGAGCAGGTTTCTGCAGAACCGGGGTGTAGATGGAGGTGAAGGGGAGAAGCGAGATAGAGAGAATGAGATGAGATGATGGTCAGAGAGAGGAAAAGGGGAAATGGAGAAATCGGAGAGAGAGAAGTTCTTAGTGAAAACCAGGTCTAAGTAGTGGCCATCCTTGTGGGTGCTGGCTGCAGTCCACTGTTGAAGGCCAAAAGAAGAGGTTAGAGAAAGAAAGCGGGAAGCCCAAGGGAGAGAGGGGTCATCAATGTGGCAATTGAAGTCCCCAAGGAGAAGAACAGGGGAGTCTGAGGAGAGGAAGAAAGAGAGCCAGGATTCAAAGTGAGAGAGAAAGGCAGAAGGGGGATGAGTAGAGGTAGGTGGGCGATAGATGACCGCCACATGAACAGGGAGAGGAGAGAAAATCTGGACAGTGTGAGCCTCAAAGGAGGGAAAAGCAAGAGAGGGAGGAATAGCAAGGGTTCGGTAACGACAGAGAGAGGAGAGCAGGAGCCCCACGCCTCCACCCCTGCCATCAGTGCGCGGAGTGTGGGAGAAGGAAAGGCCACCGTAGGAGAGGGCAGCTTCCAGAGCAGAGTCAGACTGAGTGAGCCAGGTCTCAGTTATAGCAAAGAGAAGCAGGGAGTGAGAGAGAAAGAAGTCATGCACAGAGAGGAACTTGTTAGAGAAAAAGCGAGCATTCCAAAGGGCACAGGAGAAAGGGAGAGAGGAGGGAGGGTGGCAGGGGATGGGTATGAGGTTGGAGGGGTTGACACCAGAAGGCGTAGAGGTTGCAGTTGGCAGGCGAGGACGAGCGCATGTAGGAATAAGACAGGGACCAGGATTGGGAGAGATATCCCCAGAAGCAAGGAGGAGAAGCATAGATAGAAAGAGAATGTATGAGGAGGTTTTGTAGGGGTCATGGGATGTCACGTTGCCATGGAAATGCAATATCACGTGACCCGCGGTGTAATTTGACACCGGGTTGCCATGGCGACGTGTCGCCCGACACCAAGGTAAGTGAGGTACAGAGGCTTCGCCCCCCCACCCCAACCAACATTTAATTTAAATGCCTTTGGGAAAGTGCGGGGCCTCTGTAACCGCCACGCCCCCCCAACAACATCTCGCGCCCACCACTTTCCACACCCCTGCTCTAATCCACTGTCTCACGAGCCCTTAGTAAGAAGCTAGTTACAGACATTCCAGGTAGGTTGGGTGGTGATTAGCCGGCCAGAACTCTATGGAGGCTCAGGGCATCCACTGCACATCCGTCTCTCAAAAGTAACTAAAGGCTAATCTCTAGATGCTAACCTTAGGCTGTGATTATACCAAGAGCGGCAGGGCAGCAGCGCTATTCTGTGACATCACCCAGCGCTGCTGCCGATCAGCATCTTGGTTATACCGGGGAGACAGGGCAGAGGCGGCTTGGAGGCGTGGCCATGAGCGGTTCGCCCTCATTGGCTGAACCATTCACGTGATACGGCCGTCGCCAGAAAAAAAATTTTTGTCAGTCTCTTCTTCAGCCGTGCGGCGCACTTTTTTTTTTAACGTCAGGTTGGACTGATGCTTTAATAACTACAGTTGTTATTAAATCTGCCCTGGCTGCCAACTACTTTGTAGCTAACGTTATTGGTTTTCATTTACCTCTGTGGTTTTCAACCATTTTGGGCTTAAGGAACCCCATAATTATATTGTGAAATTCTGTGGAACCCCAACTCTCTAATAGCGCATCTGAGATCAGATGCATTGTAAGGAACCCCGATCCTCTCTAATAGCGTGTCTGAGATCAGATGCATTGTAAGGAACCCCGATCCTCTCTAATAGCGCGTCTGAGATCAGATGCATTGTAAGGAACCCCAACCCTCTCTAATAGTGCGTCTGAGATCAGATGCATTGTAAGGAACCTCAACCCTCTCTAATAGCGTGTCTGAGATCAGATGCATTGTAAGGAACCCCAACCCTCTCTAATAGCGCGTCTGAGATCAGATGCATTGTAAGGAACCCCAACCCTCTCTAATAGCGCGTCTGAGATCAGATGCATTGTAAGGAACCCCAACCCTCTCTAAAAGCGCGTCTGAGATCAGATGCATTGTAAGGAACCCCAACCCTCTCTAATAGTGTATCTTAGATCAGATGCATTGTGAGGAACTCCAATCCTCTCCCTAATAGCCAGGGTTACCACCTCCCCGGGTTTGACACGAAGACTCTGGGTTTTGGGCACTTACCTCCGGGCTACGGGTTTAGCATGTCAATCTCCAGGTGGTGGCGGGGTGCGGCATGGCGAGATGGCGTCTCTGGTATCCTCCGGCATTCTCCTGCAATTCCCCCTCCCCTCTCCTGCAATTCCGCGCAGCCATGTTCACTGCAGCTGGAGGGGGAATTGCAGGAAGATGCCGGGAGACGCCGCCACACCACGTAAGAGAATTCTTTAAAACATTTATCTCCAGGTTGGCATTCAGTAGAAGGTGGCAACCCTGCTAATAGCGCGTCTGAGATCAGATGCATTGTAAGGAACCCCCAACCCTCTCTAATAGCACGTCTGAGATCAGATGCATTGTAAGGAACCCCAACCCTCTCTAATAGCGCGTCTGAGATCAGATGCATTGTAAGGAACCCCAACCCTCTCTAATAGCGCGTCTGAGATTAGATGCATTGTAAATTCTTCTGTATTTGGTACAATTGTTAAATGGCCTGAAAATCACACTGAACCCTTTAGGGTTGCCTGTGGAACCCCTTTTAAAAAACTGATTTACCTTATAGCTGACATTGTTTGCCGTTTACCTGTAAGATGCAAATTGCATCTGCCTGCTGTCTGCTGATCGAATAACCAAATTATACTTTGTATATAACCATTCACTGCCTTCTCCCCTCCCCACATGATGGATAATTTAAAAATTCTTTAGTGTGCCTTATTGCTCCTGTAACCCAGCAGTAACCCAGCTCCTGAGTGCCTTATTGCTCCTGTAACACAGCAGTAACCCAGCTCCTGAGTGCCTTATTGCTCCTGTAACACAGCAGTAACCCAGCTCCTGAGTGCCTTATTTCCCCTGTAACACAGCAGTAACCCAGGTCCTGAGTGCCTTATTTACCCTGTAACGCAGCAGTAACCCAGCTCCTGAGTGCCTTATTTCCCCTGTAACGCAGCAGTAACCCAGATCTTGAGTGCCTTATTTCCCCTGTAATGCAGCAGTAACCCAGCTCCTGAGTGCTTTATTTCCCCTGTAACGCAGCAGTAGCCCAGGTCCTGAGTGCCTTATTTCCCCTGTAATGCAGCAGTAACCCAGATCTTGAGTGCCTTATTTCCCCTGTAACACAGCAGTAACCCAGCTCCTGAGTGCCTTATTTCCCCTGTAACGCAGCAGTAACCCAGATCTTGAGTGCCTTATTTCCCCTGTAATGCAGCAGTAACCCAGCTCCTGGGTGCTTTATTTCCCCTGTAACGCAGCAGTAGCCCAGGTCCTGAGTGCCTTATTTCCCCTGTAATGCAGCAGTAACCCAGATCTTGAGTGCCTTATTTCCCCTGTAATGCAGCAGTAACCCCGCTCCTGAGTGCCTTATTTCCCCTGTAACACTGCAGTAACCCAGCTCCTGAGTGCCTTATTTCCCCTGTAACACTGCAGTAACCCACATCCTGAGTGCCTTATTTCCCCTGTAATGCAGCAGTAACACAACAGTAACCCAGCTCCTGAGTGCCTTATTTCCCCTGTAACACTGCAGTAGCCCAGCTCCTGAGTGCCTTATTTCCCCTGTAACACTGCAGTAGCCCAGCTCCTGAGTGCCTTATTTCCCCTGTAACACTGCAGTAACCCAGGTCCTGAGTGCCTTATTTCCCCTGTAATGCAGCAGTAACACAACAGTAACCCAGCTCCTGAGTGCCTTATTTCCCCTGTAACACTGCAGTAACCCAGGTCCTGAGTGCTCTATTGCTCCTGTAACCTAGCTCCTAAGTGCCTTAATGCGCCTCAATATATAATAAGAGTCTAGGAAGGGGGTGAGGACAATATAATGATATATTTAAGCAAAAAATCTAAATATATATATATATTATACATAAATACAAAATAAAAAATATTATTCGAATATATCTTGTTATACTGTATATATAGTGATTACCTGTAGTAAATCTGTGCCTATACAACTATAAGCATACAATACACAAAGGGACCACTGGGTGTCACCATCACTCAGTGACTTCTAAATGAGTGAGTACTGTAATGTGTGAAACTGCCTTCTAATTAGTGAGACTACTTTATAAGGAGTGAGACTACCTCCTGAGTGAGACTCTGTAATGAATAACTGCTTTCTAATTAGTGAGGCTGCTTTATAATGCAGGAGACTGCCTTCTGAGTGAATGCTTTATAAAGAGTGAGAATGCCTTTTAATTAGTGAGACTACACTATGAGGGAGACTGGTTATGAGTGACTGCTTTCTAATTAGCGAGACTCCATTATAATGAATGAGACTGCCTTCTAATTAGTGAGACTGCTTTATAATGAGACTGCCTTCTAATTACTGAGACTGCTTTATAATGAGACTGTCTTCTAATTAGTGAGACTGCTTTATAGCGAGTGAGACTGTCTTCTAATGAATTAAGACTGCTTTTTAAGTGACACTGTCTTGTAATGAGTGACACTCTCCTTCAATGACTGAGACTGCCTTCCAATGAGTACCAACCTTCATATGAGACTACTTTCTAATTAGTGAGACTACTTTCTAATTAGTGAGACTACTTTCTAATTAGTGAGGCTACTTTCTAATTAGTGAGGTTACTTTATAATGAGTGACTGGTTCCTGAGTGAGACTGCCTTGCATTTGCATTATGCTGTTACTCTTCCAGCTTATGAGATCACACTGCCAACAACACTTACCTATCACCTCCCTTGCTTACCCACTCAACTGTCACTCATCCAGTAGCCCCACCCACCCCAAGGTGTCCCAAAACTTAAAGCAGAAGTTAAAGCAATATTCTATGTGTGTGTGTTTTTTTTTATAAATCAGTTCTGCACTATGAGAAAATACTTGTAGCATTTAAATTTAAAAAAAAAATGTTTTAAAGAAATGTTTAATGTTTCTAATGTAAGAAGCATTTCCAAAGTGACTGCCCCCTTCCCCTTCTGATAGGCTCTGGCTCTTGAGTCCCGCCCTCTCTCTAACAGTGCACAAATTGTATCTAGTAACTGCCCAGTCAATCATAACCCCTGAGGAAGCCAAACTGGAAAGTAGGCGAAACGCGTAGGGTTTTTGGCCCTCTGAAGACTCCGTAGCTTGTGAGGAAGAGTCCAGTCCCTCGTGAGCCACCGTACCCTGCTGCGCAAGCAGACGCGGAAGTGCTGACGGTCACTTCTCTGCCTTTTGGCTAAGATCAAGTGTAGGGTCTGTTCTGTGAAGGACAGACCTAAAAGGGTGCACTTGGTCCTCTGGTCATGGCCGGGAAGTGCGGATATGTAGCCCGGGCTATTTTATCATGGCACCCCAGGAGTGGTTAACCTGGTGGAGTCATTTGCTGCCACACGCACTTGACACTTGCACGGATAATTTGCACACCCCTACATTTTTCTGCACTGGCACCCCTTATTGCCTTCCGCTGAGGGGTAGCCATTATTTTTTTATCCGCCAGGCTTCCGGGTCTGGCGTGCACTTGTGCACACTTATTTTTGTCGTTTCGTCTGAGCACTTCCTGCACTGCATCACACAGCGCACTGGAGCACTCGCACCATGGATTTGTTTTTGATTTGTTTTTGGGTTATCAGTCACCTAATTTTCTTCGGAGAATGCAAGACTGTGTGCTGGTCGGTGGTCGCCATTCCCTCGGGAGAAGACTGCGGTGGGCGAGTAGGCGTGAGCTGAAAGCCCTAAAGACTTGGACCCTCCTGCGGCGTCTGCTGCACTAGGAGGGAACAGGATGGACGTCGGATTCTTCGGATGACGACGTCGGTGTAACATCGGGACTTTTCCTGGCCCTCGTGGCTGAAGAGGACCGACTATGTCATGGACTTGCAGCTCTCCGGAGCCTATAGTCACAAGTGGAGCGCACCTGATCTCACAGCGTGGACCACGAGCACGGTTTTTGAGGTGGAATCACTTTTCCACCACCCTGGCTACAAAAACAAACAAAAAACAGCTGTCTGTGGGTGGGTTTTCTGTGTACGCACCTTAACCCTGGCTGTGCTCAAAGCTGTGACCATGCAGCAAGCTTAAGCCTATAGAGAACCATGTTAAAAAAGGTTTTTGAAGCAAAAAGTGGCACTGTGTGCTCATTTGCATGTCATTTCCCAGAATCCCTTGCTGCAGTGGAAGTGCTGTATGCTGGGTGATAATGGGGAAAGGTGGGGTTGCAGACCTGCCTAAGACATGCAGATGAGCATACAGTTGTATTTACATTTATATATATATATATGTTCTTCAGTGTTAGGTGATACCTTTTTTATTGGACTAACAATTTATGTCATAGGACAAGCTTTCGAGAGTTTTCCTCTCTTCCTCAGGTCTGCGTATCGCTGACCTGAGGAAGAGAGGAAAAATGCGATTTGCTTTAGTGAATACCGTTTTTTTCACAAATTACAAACCACAAGGTAGGAACATGCCAACACGTTCGATGTTGCAGTGATATGCTTACACTTAAATACTGTGAAATACTGTAGGTGGCCCAACGTCATTTAACCCAGGGGTGCACAAACTATTGGAGTTGCGTCCCCCCTGCTTGGTCCCACCTGTGCTCGTGACCCCCTTACCTCGTTTTGTGGCGTCAAATTACGCCGCAGAGTCATGTGACGTCACGACCCGGCGTCATGATTTGACGCCGCGTTGTCATGGTGACAGATCACGTCACGTCACATGGTCCCGCGGTGTCATTTGATGTGGCGTTGCCATGGCGATGCGTCACACCACGCATCTGAATCCCGGTAAGTGAAGTTGCAGAGGCCTCACGTGATCCCCCGGCATTTAATTTAAATGCCTTGGGGAAGAGCGCAGGACCTCTGCAACCGCCCGGGCCCCCCCAGGAAAATCTCACGCCCCCCAGTTTTCGCACACCTGACTTAACCTATGGAAAATAACATTTTCATGAATAAGAAGCTCAATAAGAAACTCATTTCTTATTACAGAGATTTGTTCTTATTACAGGGATCATTTTTATCACAGGTGCTGTTCTCATTACAGGTGTTGTTCTTATTAAAGGGGTCATGCTTATTACAGATTGTTCTCATTACAGGGATTATTGTTATTAAAGGGTTTGTTCTTATAACAGGGTTTATCTTAAGGAAGGGGTTCTCATAATGCAGTTTTTTTTAACCTTTTTGTAGTTAAGGAACCATATATCTATATATCTATATATATATAGTGAAATTCTGCAGAGCCCCCAACCCTCACTAATAGCGCTTCTCAGATTAGATGCAGTGTAAGGAACCCCAACCCTCTCTAATAGTGCGTCTTAGATCAGATGCATTGTAAGGAACCCCAACCCTCTCTAACAGCGCGTCTGTGATCACATACATTGTAAATTCTTCTGTATTTGGTACTATTTTCAAATGAACTGAAAATTGCAGGGAACCCATAATTATATTGTGAAATTCTGTGGAACCCCAACTCTCTAATAGCGCATCTGAGATCAGATGCATTGTAAGGAACCCCGATCCTCTCTAATAGCGCGTCTGAGATCAGATGCATTGTAAGGAACCCCGATCCTCTCTAATAGCGCGTCTGAGATCAGATGCATTGTAAGGAACCCCAACCCTCTCTAATAGTGCGTCTGAGATCAGATGCATTGTAAGGAACCTCAACCCTCTCTAATAGCGTGTCTGAGATCAGATGCATTGTAAGGAACCCCAACCCTCTCTAATAGCGCGTCTGAGATCAGATGCATTGTAAGGAACCCCAACCCTCTCTAATAGCGCGTCTGAGATCAGATGCATTGTAAGGAACCCCAACCCTCTCTAATAGCGCGTCTGAGATCAGATGCATTGTAAGGAACCCCAACCCTCTCTAATAGTGCGTCTTAGATCAGATGCATTGTAAGGAACCCCAACCCTCTCTAACAGCGCGTCTGTGATCACATACATTGTAAATTCTTCTGTATTTGGTACTATTTTCAAATGAACTGAAAATTGCAGGGAACCCTTTAGCGATGCCCGAGGAACCCAAGGTTTCCTAGGAACTCTTGTTGAAAAACACTGTTATCATGGTTTGTTCGTAATACAGAAATGTGTTCCTATTACAAGGGGTTGTTCTTATTATAGGAAGTTGTTCTTACTATAGGGGGTTGCTCTTATTACAGGGGTTTGCTCTTATTACAGGGGGTTGCTCTTATTACAGGGGTTTGTTCTTATTACAAGGGGTTTGTTCTTATTACAGGGGTTTGCTCTTATTACAGGGGGTTGCTCTTATTACAGGGGTTTGTTCTTATTACAAGGGGTTTGTTCTTATTACAGGGGGTTGTTCTTATTACAGGGGGTTGTTCTTATTACAGGGGGTTGCTCTTATTACAGGGGTTTGCTCTTATTACAGGGGGTTGTTCTTATTACAGGGGGTTGTTCTTATTACAGGGGGTTGTTCTTATTGCAGGGGGTTGCTCTTATTGCAGGGGTTTGCTCTTATTACAGGGGGTTGTTCTTATTACAGGGGGTTATACTTATACTATAGGAGCGTCCCATACACGTGTAGGCTCATGTGCTGTTTGCTGTTCATTCCCATAGCCTGCAGTTGCCATGTGTTGGCTCCTGTCCCGGGACATTTGGGGGAGTGTCTGCGAGAGTGTTCTGTACACTGTGACTGTCTCTCTTGTACAGTACAAACATTATGCAATTATATTTATAACCCACACAAAGGAAATACCTTTTAGGAACAGAACATCTGTGGAGGAGGTGTGCTCATACTGTAAATCCTATACACAGCCTGTAGGGTTTTAACGTAACTTACCCGGATATATTCCGTCTGTATAATGCTACAGTGTCTATATGTATATACAGTATGTGTGTGAATGAAAAATAAATAAATTATATATATATATATATCACAACCACATTTACAGCCCTATATACCTCAAGGTTTTAACTCCCATTATACAGAGGTATATTCTGTATAATACTACAACGCGAGAGAGAGAGAGAGAGAGAGAGAGAGAGAGAGAGAGAGAGAGAGAGAGAGAGAGAGAGAGAGAGAGAGAGAGAGAGAGAGAGAGAGAGAGAGAGAGAGAGAGAGAGAGAGAGAGAGAGAGAGAGAGAGAGAGAGAGAGAGAGAGAGAGAGAGAGAGAGAGAGAGAGAGAGAGAGAGAGAGAGAGAGAGAGAGACACAAAAAACAGAAGGTGGGTGATGTGGGACATACTCAGGTGTCTTTGTGACATCTGTCACTCTCTGTGATGATCCCCCTCTCTCAGGGGTTAATCCTCAGCACATGGCCCTGTGAGTGTAATCTATGCGTCAGCTCAGAGTCTGATCTCACAGACATTAAAGAGAGGGAGGGAGAGATACACAGATACATAGATGGATGATAGGTATTTAGATAGAAAGCTATTTAGGTACATACAGTATACAGATAGATATTTAGGTAGATAGATATTAAGGTATATAGATATACAGATAGGTAGAATGAGATATTTAAGTAGATAAATACATATTTGATACTTGAGAGATAGATATCAAGGTAGATAGATATACAGATAGATATTGAGGTATATATACAGATCGATATTTAGGTAGATAAATATTCAGATACATATTTAGGTAGATAGATATTTAGATAGCAGACAGGCGGAATTACGGAGGGGAGGAAACAGAGGAGGAGTAAGAGGAAGAAGG